>NC_090730.1:134645914-134653414 GCF_036898095.1 Palaemon carinicauda
ATTTTTTTTATCGTTATCAATAATGACAATTTCATTTGAATTTTTCAGGTTATCAGTGTGCAGCGTTGTGTCGGTAATTTTAGCAACAGACACCTAATGCAATTAGCAGGTCAGTTTATTTTATTTTTCCCTTTTCCAGTATATAATTAAATACCTACTGGTGAGCCCTCCTTGTAGTATTCTGAAGCGAATGATTCTGTGAAATTATTTTACTAGTAGATTTATCTGCGATTCAGAAATTAACGATACTATGCCATGACCATTTAGTTAGGAAAAGGGGAGGGCGTGGGAAGGTTTGAATCTGTGTGTGTACATATTTATCGAATTATTTAGCCTTCTTTTTTGACGGGTCGCGTATACTAGTGACACTTAGTTGCCCTCAAAAATGTAAAGAAAGTGTTTTCAGCTTGGCCAAAAGACCTTAATAGATTCTTTTATATCTCCGTTAACTTAAATTGCTTGAAACGAATGGACTCTCTGGGCAATCATAGAAAGAAACTTTGTTATTCAACTCCGCACGGATATGTGATTTCGTTATTCCACCATCCATTTATATCTGAGAATGAATATATATATATATATATATATATATATATATATATATATGTGTGTGTGTGTGTGTGTATATATGTATATATATAAATATATATATACATATATATATATATATATATATATATTATATATATATATATGTTATATATATATAATGTTATATATATATATATATATATATATATATTTATATATATATATATATATTTATATATATATATATATATATATATATATATATATATTTATATATATATATATATATATTTATATATTTATATATATATATATATATATATATATATATATATATATATATATATATATTTATATATATATATAAATATATATATATATATATATATATATATATTTATATATATATAAATATATATATATATATATATATATATATATATATATATTATATATATATATATTTATATATATATATTTATATATATATATATATATATATATATATATATATATATATATGCTTTTCTGGTAAACATAGCTTTTATAAGACTTACCTTTTTAACGTTATTTCTGTTTTTTTTTTTTTTTATTCATTAGTTAATTTGTTGCATCTCGGTTTCAATTCCGCATTTGACTGTTTTCCCTCTTTGGAGCCCATAGCGTTACTGAAGCCTTTGGCTTTTTCAGTTAGGGATATAGCTTTTTTAGTAGTAGTAGTAGTAGTAGTAGTAATAATAATAATAATAATAATAATAATAATAATAATAATAATAATAATAATAATAATAATAATAATAATAATAATAATAGTGATGAAAATAATAATAATAATAATAATAATAGTAATAATAATAATAATTACGATATGTATAAACGAATATATACACAATTATATAAAGTATATATAAATTGGTTCATATATATATATATATATATATATATATATATATATATATATATATATATATATATATATATATATACAGTATGTGTATAGAGGTTAGTGTTTAGATATATACTTATTTGTGTATGTTTGTATCTGCAACGATTAATAACAGAGTGACAATAAATATGTTAATGAATTTAAGGAAATGGAATCCAAAAATATAAGCATTGATCGAGGTTTGTTCCATATTTTTTCATGACAGCATTCAAAGTTTTCATCTAAAATATACTAACATGCAATATACTCAGGCTATCATTCCAGTTTTTTTTTTTCCTTTTTTTTAAGAAAAAAAGTAAAAAATAAAGTTTCAGTTGAGTTGCGCATAAAAATGTTGCTGATGGTTTTTTCCTATATCAAAGGGAAGCTGGGAAAATAGATATGAATTTTAGTAAAAGTTTACCAGGAAAATTAGGAGCCTTTTTCTGTTCGAAAATAAAATGCTAGTTTCAACTTTCAATAAATAGCTCCCACATATTCTGAGACCAAATAGTATTTATGAAGCAAATATCCATAATTACTACCGATCATTAATAGGTTTTGGATTTCCGATATGATTTGCTCTTTCATCTTTTCCACGCATAGTATTGTTACTTAACAAATGAAAATACTAGATTTTGACTAGTCGGTCTGAGAGAGAAAGCTTTAATCTTAATAAGAATGAAGATAAAATGATAGATAATGATAGATATAGATGCCTCGCTATTCTCCATTCTCTTCATAATTATTCTTTAGCATGTTCCTTTACCTCCAAACATTGCTGTTTGTTTTGTCATGCAATATTGAAAGGTAATTTTCGGACATTATCGTTAGCTGTTCTTTAAAGTAAAAAGGTGTAAAACTGAATTTGAGTGATAATTATATGAAATTTAAAGAATGTACTTTCATTAAACAAAATAATTTTCAGTAAAAAATAATAGAAACAAATTAAGGAACTAGAATATCAATAAATTATTGTAATTAATATTAGCATTACAGTAGCCCCCCAAAACACAAATTATAATGGCAAGTACTTAATAAACGGAAATTATTTGTTAGAAAATAGGATACACAGGTGGCATTACAATTTTTTATGAGATCTCAGACTTCAGCAAATATAATGTAATTTTCAGAAATACTTTCCCATAACTTAATTTAAAAACAGATGAAAAAACATTATCACTTCTTAGTACAACTTTCGGGCTTCTTTGAATGGCTCTTTTTTTATTATTATTGTTATTGTTGTTGTTGTTATTATTATTATTATTATTATTATTATTATTATTATTATTATTATTATTATTATTATTAGTTATTTTACTGTTATTGTTATTATTATTGTTATTGTTATTGTTATTATTATTATTATTATTATTATTATTATTATTAACTAAGTTTTAACATGATTATTATATTCAACATAATACCCCTTAATTTAAAGCATTCCAATAAAGAAAATCAATTATTGAAGTAAATAGTGAACTATATTATAGAAATTATAATGAAAATATCAGAAGAAAAAAAAATGTACTCAGTATAGCTAAAACTCAAATAACTAAAATGCATGTCTAAAGATAATTTCTTAATAGTGCCACAGCTATAAAAAACAAAAAACCTGAAAAAGATAGACTTGAAGGTACCTTCAAAGGGTGAACAGTTTTTTTTTTTCTTTTTCTTTTTTGAGAAATTTAATGAAGAATACACAATGAGTTAACCAAACGATGGTATCAGGAACTGAAAATACACTGCGAATAAGCTGCGTTAGGTCCAACATGGGAATAATATTTAAAACAATTGAGGAAATATTCTACTTTTGAATATTCAAGTCTACCTAAACCTCAAAAGAACAATTTTATATGCAAATTTTGATGCAGTGGAAGATATAGACCTATACAGTATTATTCATTAAAGATGAGTTGCAGTTAATAACGACGGCTAGAAAATTAGATTTGTTGTATGAAGCACTTTCTATTGATTTTGTGAAATGTTACATGAAAAATGTAATGTCACTATATATCTTAATATCAATAGAGTGATTAATTTTTAACGCTATCTCGCCATTGCTCTTAATGTAGTTTTTGTTTATTGGTTTCTTAATATTCGTAGTTTTTATTAATCAATATACGCCATAGATGTTATCTCTATACTTTTATGCATTGATTTCTTACCTGATTTAATTAACTTCTTGGTCTATCAATTTTATTTCAGAATAATCATTAGTATTCCATTAAACTTGGTGAAATAGTGAGTGAGTGTTTAATAGTTTGATTAACAACGTAAATGCATATGATGGATGCGTAATTGAATAGACGCCAGTAATAAATAAAAGAACCTGTTGTCAAGTTTTATAATGCCAATAATAACGTATGTTGCCATAAAGATAAAACCGTAAAAGAAAAATGATAATTCACGAATGTACCAAGCGAAGTACTGTAATTTCTTTTCTCTTAATCTAATATCCAACCCACCAACTAATGAAAAATTCCACTTTTGTAAATTATAACTTCGCTTTTATGAAACCCTTAAAAGTAGGACGAAAAAGATTCATATGTCTTTGTCCACTCATTCAGAAAACTTACATCTCCATAGATTTTATTTAATCATTCTAGATTTTGCTACTTTAACCAACAGTTGCCGCTGTTTTCAAAATGGTGGTGAACTCGAATTATATAAACATATTTATTTATTTATATGTGTGTATTTGATATGTTTTGTAATCTGACTGTGATTTTTTTAGATTATATAGTGTGAAATATATGTCTATTTTACCTAATTCTTATCACTTTCTAGGCTTTTTAACATTTTGAGAGAAGAATCGTGAATACGGAATCGAAAGTTTATTAGAGAGAGAGAGAGAGAGAGAGAGAGAGAGAGAGAGAGAGAGAGAGAGAGAGAGAGAGAGAGAGAGAGAGAGAGAGAGAGAGAGCATAATCTTGACTTGGTGTTGCAAAATATCCTCTAAAAATCACGTGTGATAAGTTATTATACTATGCACTTGCATTTACTTTATGATAATGAAAATTGTATAAAATTGTAAGAAGGTTGATTTTGAATGGGTTTCATATCATAGAGTACAATTACAGTTGTTGGTTATAATGCAAAGTCAAATTAATTTCTTGCTATGTATTCTAAGAATGGTAGGTTTCAATATGTTTAGAATGGTTCGCTATAATTAAAATTTTTTTTTTATGTTCCCTAGTAGGTATACATGCTTTACTGTAGATTATTTGAAGTTAGTTAGTTTGTCGTTATGTTAGCTGATAATGTTTTTATGTAAGTTAAGAAGGGTATATAAAGAAGTAAAGTAGAAGTACAAAAGGATTACTTACCATATTTAATCTTGAGTTACCATTATTCTAACAAGATACCCCTTGGTATTTTAATGATTAAATAATTTGCTATTCTAGTTTGGTTTGAGACTATATGGCTTCACGAATATCCGCAACTATAGGATATAAGACTGAAAATAGCATCGTAACTGATTTATGAACACAAAGAAATTTGTATTCGATATTTCTTAAAATCAAAGCTATCATGAACAAAAATTATATTAACTCTAATTACAGTTATAATTTCCCTTTAATGACCATTTTCCTGCATTAGAAAATACAGATAGATATTCTCCCAAGAAGAATCAGTTTTTCATTTCAACTAATATACGAGAGCCTGTTTATTGGCAAAGAAGCTGTTATTACTTTCAATTGTTTTCTTCTTATGCTTTACAATGATTCTACAACTTTTTATTTCGTATGGTTTAGAACTAAGGTAATTTGCACAAGAAACATTCTCCCCCAAAAGTTGTGGAGAGTTCAATTGGTTATAAAGAAAGATGAAGAAAATCATAAACTCATGATGGCTGTTCTATGTGAGCATCCCGGAAATTACCCTATCATACAGAAAGAGCAATTTTTCATTAAAGAATTAACAATGCATCAACTTTTTAGCAAAAAATAAATTATACTCAGAGAGAGAGAGAGAGAGAGAGAGAGAGAGAGAGAGAGAGAGAGAGAGAGAGAGAGAGGAGAGGGGGGGGGGAAGGGGGTACAAAACATAGCTTGTAGTTATAGGAAAGTTTAACTGTACTGTAAATTAGTGAATCAAAGGAAGAAATATGTATATGTAAGGCTACAAACTTCAATCATTAGATGGAGAATCAGAACTTAGTGGGGGAGAGATATGATATTACATGACAAATGGTTTTCACAAAAGAAATCATTTTAGGGAAGTTTACGGATAATATACATCTAGGTACATAATTGGTGGAAATCGACAAATATTAGTGTACGTCGTTGGTAGAGACTTTTCTTTTAATCAGTTTTTATTTCTTTAATAGATCCCACATATTGGAGACCATATCCAGAAACCCTATCTTACGAGCGGACTATTGTCTGAGACTGAGGAACGTGCGTGTTTAACTAGAGTTGATACAATCTGACTTGAAGAAGATGGGAATCTCTCAGCTTCAAAGAAAAGTCGAGTGAGATGGGTTAGTGTCAGGGTTTATAAATGAATATACAGTAAATGGGGAGGCATGTTTGCCTTGACATGTATGTACAGTATTTTATTAGGAAAATAATATAATTTCATTTGAATTTAAGTCTTCTGAAATCTGTTTTGGGGACAATTCATGAAGTTAAACCATGCCACTAAAGTCATGAAATTTGTTTTATTATTCTTGAAAAAAAGAATAATCTAGTGAGGATTAAAACTGGTAGAGGATTAAAACTGGTAGGCGAGAATGACCATGAATGGGAGGTAAATCAGTTGTTGTTTGCGGATGATACTGTACTGGTAGCAGACACAGAAGAGAAGCTTGACCGACTAGTGACAGAATTTGGAAGGGTGTGTGAGAGAAGGAAGTTGAGAGTTAATGTGGGTAAGAGTAAGGTTATGAGATGTACGAGAAGGGAAGGTGGTGCAAGGTTGAATGTCATGTTGAATGGAGAGTTACTTGAGGAGGTGGATCAGTTTAAGTACTTGGGGTCTGTTGTTGCAGCAAATGGTGGAGTGGAAGCAGATGTACGTCAGAGAGTGAATGAAGGTTGCAAAGTGTTGGGGGCAGTTAAGGGAGTAGTAAAAAATAGAGGGTTGGGCATGAATGTAAAAAGAGTTCTATATGAGAAAGTGATTGTACCAACTGTGATGTATGGATCGGAGTTGTGGGGAATGAAAGTGACGGAGAGACAGAAATTGAATGTGTTTGAGATGAAGTGTCTAAGGAGTATGGCTGGTGCATCTCGAGTAGATAGGGTTAGGAACGAAGTGGTGAGAGTTAGAACGGGTGTAAGAAATGAGTTAGCAGCTAGAGTGGATATGAATGTGTTGAGGTGGTTTGGCCATGTTGAGAGAATGGAAAATGGCTGTCTGCTAAAGAAGGTGATGAATGCAAGAGTTGATGGGAGAAGTACAAGAGGAAGGCCAAGGTTCGTGTGGATAGATGGAGTGAAGGAAGCTCTGGGTGATAGGAGGATAGATGTGAGAGAGGCAAGAGAGCGTGCTAGAAATAGGAATGAATGGCGAGCGATTGTGACGCAGTTCCAGTAGGCCCTGCTGCTGCCTCCGATGCCTTAGATGACCGCGGAGGTAGCAACAGTAGGGGATTCAGCATTATGAAGCTTCATCTGTGGTGGATTATGTGGGAGGGTGGGTTGTGGCACCCTAGCAGTACCAGCTGAACTCGGTTGAGTCCCTTGTTAGGCTGGAGGAACGTAGAGAGTAGAGGTCCCCTTTTTTGTTTTGTTTCATTTGTTGATGTCGGCTACCCCCCAAAATTGGGGGAAGTGCCTTGGTATATGTATGTATGTATATATATATATATATATATATATATATATATATATATATATATATATATATATATATATATATATATATATTAAGCGAATTCCCCTCGTGTTTTACATATCATTGTGATTACTCTGTCATTTACTTAGTATATATGTATATGTATATGTATATATATATGTATGTATGTATATATATATATATATATATATATATATATATATATATATATATATATATATATATATATATATATATAT
>NC_090730.1:134658414-134660914 GCF_036898095.1 Palaemon carinicauda
ACTACAGTAGAACCGATTGTCTATTAGAAGATCATTTAACTAATGTGTTATTGTATAAATTATGAAATATACGTTAGAAATTTTCAATAACGTTTGTAAGTTTTATAAAAACAAACCACCATATCTCTATGTGGTTTTGTCATTAAAAGTGAATGATGGAATGCATTGTAAGATTTCTATCAGTCAATACTTAAAACTATTTTCCTCATTTGAATTGGATTCTTGTATTGTCTCCTTCGCAGAGTATAGAGGCTTTATTCACGGAGTTTCATGATAGCTGAAACCTCTGCTCTTGGAAACAAGAATCGGAAAGGGATCAAAGGAGAATAACATAACCAATGCGATTGGGCTTTCCAATAGTGTCTTTGTTGTCATTAGCATTCAAATATGCAGGAGTTGGCAATTCTGCTTGTTTTTGTGCAGACCATTCAATTACTGTAATAGTATTGTGATAAGGTGGAGGGAATCGTATTCCGAATGACATTTTCGGCGTTTATGAGATGGTCCCGATATTGCTGTTGGAGTTTGTGTTTAAATTTGCATCGGGTTTTGTACTTTGGCTGTGGTGTCGCTTCTATTATGTCTTGTTTTATTCCAGATGATCTTCAAGAATTCAGATTTCTTATTTGCAAAGTGTACATTTCTTCATATGTGAAATAGGATTTTCACCTGTTTAAAGGTTTAAAGAGCTCTCATGAATGTCATAGGTAAGGGACAGTTACAATGTCCTAGCTAGATGGACACTGCCCCGTAAAAATCCGCCAAGGATGTACTGATCTTATAGATTTAGGCTATATAGACAAACGCTGGGGCCTGTGAGGTCATTCATTGGCCAAGTGCATCTAGGGTGCAACCCTAGTTACTCTGAAGTAAAAGTTGGTAAGATGGAAGAAATTAAGCTGGAATCGAAGCAAAGTAGGATGTAAAGTAAATGAAGCTAGATGCTGAAGGAGCGACTCTGCTAGGAACCTTAGATAATGCCTACAGTGCACCGTGAGAGGTTCACGGATGCCATTACCCTACTATGGAGCCACTAATGATGGCACTATATTTTCCTTGAAGCTTTTTAAAGATTTTTATTGGTGAGGATATTACAATTAAGATATCGAAAATTTTCTTTAAAAAGTATGGCTTAGCATTGAATTCGTATTTGGTTTTTGTGATATTAAAAGTAAGTTTCAGTTGTTTGTTACGTTTGTTGACATAGTGGTGATACATTTCGTTGGATGGATTATTCCAGAAGGGGATTGTTGACAACTTTTTTAGTTAATATAAACAAAGCGTTTTGAATAATCACTATCAGAGAGAGAGAGAGAGAGAGAAAGAGAGAAAGGGAGAAAATTAAAGAGAGAATCTGCATATACATAACTTCGAAGTAAGAAATTAGATTCTTTTTGGGAAGGTTTCCAACCTATAGAAAGGGATATTAAAGACTTAAATAAACGTAAAGAGTGTTCGATAAAAAAGTATACCAAAAGACCCCATTTTTTTCTTTCATATATGAGAGGAAAATATTGTAGGTCTCAAACGCAATTTAAGATCTTTTGAGTGTGTAATTAATAAAAGTTCCCATTATGAAAGTTAATTCTTAAGGTTTTAGACTTAAAGATTTTTTTAAGGTTGTTGAATCGTTAGAGAAGAAAATTTAATCTTTTTCTGGTACCTTTTTTATTTCATTACAAATGTACTGTTTATTCTAATTAATACTGTAACAGTATATGATAATCATCATTACAAATAATTTTTTACAATACTTTTCAGCAATCATATACTAGTGACTTAATGGAGGGTAGTTTACTTGAGAGAGAGAGAGAGAGAGAGAGAGAGAGAGAGAGAGAGAGAGAGAGAGAGAGAGAGAGAGCGAGAGAGAGCGAGAGAGCGAGATAATGTTTAATTGAAATGTAAATTAAATTTGTAAAAGGCATTTACAGAAATTCATCGAAAGACATTTGTTGAACAAACTTAATGCATATTTCCTTACACCATTTAGTAGATTAATTTTTTATTGTAACATTAAATTTTACTATATCCTAACATGAAGTTAGACTAAAATTCTTTTCGAAAAACTCGTTTCATAACAGCGTTTCTGTTATTTCCTGATAATAAGTATAAAGTTTACCTATTCTTTTCTTATTCTGTTTGAGAAATTGAATTATACGACTGATTTGTGCAATATTTAGAGTTGTCTGTTGGTAATATAGTCAAAATAGACTTTCATTAATAAATTTAGAATCATTATATTTTGGTATGTGATGATTTTAGTATTAGACATGTAAAAATTACTGCGATATATTTTCAATACACAAAACAAGATATTTAAATAATAATGTAATCAAAAGTTAATGTTAAAGGAAATAAAGGATGCCTAATAAAGACTACTCTCTCTCTCTCTCTCTCTCTCTCTCTCTCTCTCTCTCTCTCTCTCTCTCTCTCTCTCTCTCTCTCTCTCATTTCTGCCTCAAGCGTTTGCTCATGATAAATAACTCATTACGCTGATATC
>NC_090730.1:134675914-134678414 GCF_036898095.1 Palaemon carinicauda
TCCTACATGCACAAAGCGCAGGGTTTCTCCATGCTTGACCTCCTGAAGTGGTATTATCAGGTGCCCATGAACCCGGAAGACATCCCCAAGACCGCCATTACCACCCCATTCAGTACATACACCTTCAATTACTCCTATTTCAACCTTCGTAATGTTGGAGCCTCTTTTAAACGTTTCGTGGACGGCATCTTAGGGATACCTCATTCTGTGTATGTTCAAGTGGACGACATACTTGTGTTCTCCTCCTCCAAAGAGAAGCACCTTCATCATCTACTCATTTTACTCTACCACCTACAACAGAAAAGCCTTGTAGTCCGGTACCTTTGGTGCGAGCGAAGTACCATTATTAAGTTACCGCATCACTCCTGAAGGAGTCCACCCCTTCCCTGAGAAGGTAACATCTGTTTGAAACTTTCCCACGCCCTCAACCATTAAAGCACTGCATGAATTCTTGGACATGATCAACTACCATCACCGTTTCCTACCAGCCATTGCCACCACTCTTGGCCCCTTCTACGTCTCCCTCAAGCGCAAGCCAAAAGACTTGAATTGGGGTCTCCTTCAAGAAGGGGCCTTCTGCAATACAAAGAATGCCTTATCAACTGTTGCTGTTCTCACATTTCCATATCACATGCATCTCTCCCTCTCTCCACCGATGCCAGCGATGTCACTATTTGGGCTGAACTTGAGCAGGTGGTCAATGGCTCACCCCGCCAATTGGCCTGCTCCGGTAGAAAACTGTCCAAGGCAGAATCCGGCTACTCTACCTTCGAACGCGAATTGCTGGCGTAGCACTTGGCTGTCCGCCACTTTCACCACTTCTTTGAAGGTATGCCCTTTGACATCTCTCCGCTGTGGCGGAATACAATTGTACCCTTCAACATGTCCCTGGGAAAATTAATCTCGGAGCCAATGCCCTGTCTAGAAACATATTGGCTGTCATTCACCTGTTATTAGATTACAACACCTTGGCAGAATCCCAATGAAAAGTTCCAGAGTACCAAACATATAGTACTCCTTGCCCATCCCTCTGTTGGGAAGACATCCCTCTTGATTACTCCAATGACATCCTCCGCTATGATGTCAGTACTAGTAGTAGACCTAGACCATAGATACCTCCTCCCATGAGGCGACAAGTGTTTGATTTCATTCCTGGCCTTACACATCCCTTGCTCCATTCTACTGCACAGCTACTGAAGACGGAGTTCATTTGGCATGGGATTACTAATGATGCTAAGGATTGGGTCAACACCTGTACTTCATGCCAAACCTCAAAAGTACATAAAAACACAGATTCATGAGTGAGCACCTTCCCTCAACCTCAGCGGCACTTTGCCCAAATTCAAGTCAATGTTGTAGGTCCATCATAAGGACATCGTTACCCATTTACCATCATCGGTTGCTCCACTCACTGGCCTGAAGTCATTATCATGGAAGCTGCAACAGCCTCCTCGTGTTCATCTTTCTAACTCTCAGGATGAATAGCGAGATTTGGTATCTACAATTCTACATGCATATTACTTCTGACAGGGGTACCACTTTCACCTCTAAATTGTGGACACCATTAGCGAATCTCCTGGGAATCCCCCTACATCAGACAATCTTATACAACCCTGCTTTTACCTCTCAATTGTGGACACCATTAACAAATCTCCTGGGAATCACCCTACATTAGACAACCTCATACAACCCTGCTGCCTACGGAACGGTTCAACATTTTCACCGCAGCCTCAAAGCAGCTTTGATGTCCTGTTGCAAGGACGCCAACTGGTATACCCCGCTTCCCTAGGTCCTCCTGGTACCAAGGACCACGCCTAAAGACGCTCTGGATGTCTCTGCGGCTGGAATGGTACATGGTGACCCGTTGGTCGTCCCTACCGATTTTTTTCAGTCTGCAACCTCCTCCACTCTCCAGCGCCCATGTCATGTTGTGGGAAAATTTACTCCATGCCGCCAGTCTTATAAACCTGTAAACAACAGATCTGCATTCAGCAACGCATGTTTTCCTATGCAACGATTCTAGCATTCCATAACAAACCCCCTCTTACATGGGCCCTTTCCTTGTGATCCATTGTACACTGAAGGCTTTCTGCATCAACATTTGTGACAAAGAAGACTGGGTCTCCATTGACCACCTATAACCTGCATATCTCCTGCCAGATGACCCGCTACAGTACACTCTCCAGAGCAGGGCTCTTTATTTCACATTTGTCATTTTTAAGGGGGGAGCCATGTATCGCAAGAGTTCATACACACTCATACACTGTAACAGTTTTGATTTTTTTATCTTATCATTCACTCTTCCCTGCACTGTCAGTAGACAATCCTGTCTTTTCATGCTAGTTCATGCTTTTTCATGTTTGAATTTTAATATGAACTGTTTTTCAAATTCGCCTGCATACCTATAGCAGGAATAATTAGTTTTTAGAGACTCTGCACTGACATAGAAATTACTACCATATCAACAGCATATCAGGTGTTGGTTATTGCTGCCGATTGG
>NC_090730.1:134683414-134685914 GCF_036898095.1 Palaemon carinicauda
TTCCTGTCGAAGCCCTTGTTCAGCAGCATTCTTCCTTTTCAACCAGGGTTGTATAGCAGATATGGTAATCAATGATCTTTTACAAATGAAAGGTTTTAGAAGACATCTTAATTAGGAAGAAATACTTAAACAGGGATTTTTTTTTTATAATATTTGTTATTGTTGTCATTTTTCTTTATGAAATATATTCTAATAAAGCTAATAAACTTATTTTCTGTCCTTGTTAGAGGCTAATAAGAATATGCAGGCTTTGTTCATCTTGAGGAAGGGGATTTCTGAGGATTCCATTGTAATAATAATAATAATGATAATTATTATTATTATTATTATTATTATTATTATTTTTATTATTATTATTATTATTATTAGGGTTTATTTTTTCTGAGTTTTGAGGACTTTTGTTAAAGTATTAAGCACAAAAGCAAGATAATCGTTCTTCAACAAATATTAAAATTCACTTACAAATCAGAACCCATATCCTTCGTGTACATCAATATACTGTAGTTAGCTTACTGCATATTAGACATTCCGCTCGGGTCCTTATTACAGCGTAGGGTACCTCGGAAAACAATAGTTTGGCGCCTTTTGCAGCAGAACTTTGTAAGACTCGTTATATCCAGGCATATTAGACATTCCTGCTCGATTACACGTTCCATGTATGGCTGTTATTCAGACAAGAAAAAAACACATGGGGGGGGGGGGGGTGAGGGGTGCATCTGATACTTTTATGTTGCTCAGCATTCTTTTAATGATCAAGATTCATTCGGTTTGCTTTATTTTGCTGTATGTAAATACTTTTGCGGTATTTGTATTGTTATAAGAACAAACTCTTAAACAACCTTTTGTATTACAACCATCGGTAAGTACTAGATTTATATTTTTATAATGCAATTTATTAAAGAGAAATCAAAGAATATTAAGTAATAACCATAATCTAAACTGAGGAACAAAATTTCCAACAAACCATATAGAAAGAGGTGTTGCAGTTTTTTTATAATGACTGTGGATTGCTTTTACTCTACATATAATGAGAAGGCTAAACTCATCCTTTTATCACACTAATCTCAACATAGTCCTAAAGATTAGTAGATCTGGCACTAAAGTCATTTTTTTCCTTATGCTGAGTGTTCCATGACACTTCCTTTCACAATCATACCTCTGGATAGAGCTGTTCTTTACGCTATACTTATCTATAAAGGCAAAATATGACTTACTTTCTCGCTTCATAATGATAGTATGTATAACTTTGCCACATTTTGAAAAGTTGTCCATTTTAGCACCTGGCTTTCTTTTAATTTCTCTAGATACCTGTTTATTTCCCTTTTATGAACTTAATATCTTACTATGTTGAAAAACACTGAAAATTGGAAAGACGACAGATTGATGTCATCGTTCCTTTTAGTTTAAGAATGATTGCAAATTAAGATGAGCTGTATTTTTAAGATCCTAAACATGCTGAATGTTCATTCCTTAAATTGAAATAGATTTATTAAACTAACTGCTTCCGAAAGGGACAAACTGCCTATCATCTTTAACTATCAACCAACTGCTGGCATTCTATTTTATCTGATGTACTTGGAATTTGAATTCTCAAAGGAAAAAATTAAGAATCCCTTGCCCCCTATTGTAAATTACTAATGTTTCGCCAAATTTGGAATGTTTTACATTGCTACACTTCCATCACCAAGATTTAGCATAAGACCTCATTGGCCATGAATATTTATGATCCCACACATTACTGCAAATTCATCCATACAGCTTATCAGATCAGTTTATCTCTAGAGTTACACCAGTGGTGCCTCAGGACCATTCCTTGGTATTGATTGTGCTTCCCATAGATCTGTTCCAGAGAATCCGTTTCTATTTTCTTATCAATGACTTCTAATTCCATTATTCTATCTGCCCATATAGAGTTGGTCCTTCTCAACTCTTTGGATGTAATTACTCACTCTTGGCCGGTCTTGCGTAATTTAATGATTTCAGAAATGAATACCGCTGTGTTTTTGACTGGGTTCTAACATCCCAGATGTTTTAAGTGTTTTTCAAATATATTTACTTCATATATCATCTTGCGTTGATTTAACTTACGAATACAATATACATTTAAACGATCTGTGTAAACGTAGACAGCAGCAGTTTGTTAGGTATTACAATTATGAAGAACTGTGTGAGAAAAAAAGATATATGCCGAAATAATAAAAATGATCGCATAAGGGGTATAAGATAAAAGTTGTAAAGGTTGCAGGATAATTAAGAGCTAAACGTGTTGATCAAGAAGATACAGTAGTTAGAATATTTGTCCTTTTGACAAATTGAAAATGTGTCTAGTTATTAGAATCGAATAATCAAGGATAGGCGTTAATACATGACACACGTACCTGAATATTGCACTTTCATGCTTTGCTTACAAATTTTTTATGGAAATATTTTATTTCTGGGTTTACAGCTGAACGGTGCTACAAAAGACATTTCCGAAAGTTTAAATGAACCTGTGTAATGT
>NC_090730.1:134690914-134693414 GCF_036898095.1 Palaemon carinicauda
GTATATGTATATGGATATACATATATGTATATATATATATATATATATATATGTATGTATATATATATATATATATATATATATATATATATATATATATATATATCATCTCTTCTTAAGACTATTGTTGCAAAGGGGCCCGGTTAGATCTTGCCAGGCGTCCATCTTGGCCTTTTAAAACCTTGCTTATAGGTATTGAACAGAGAATGGAGAGGCCTCTGAAAGAGGCATTGGCCAATGTAAATGACATATGAATTACATCAGTTGTAGTAATATAAAAAGCGACAATCTTAATACACTTCGACCCACAATCACACCTAAACTTATATACATATTATACACACACATACACATACTATCTACTTATCTATCTATTTATCTACTATATATATATATATATATATATATATATATATATATATATATATATATATATATATATATATGTATATATATACATACATAACATTTATATATATATATATATATATATATATATATATATATATATATATTTATATATATATATATATATTATGTGTGTATATATGTGTATATATGTGTATATATATATGTGTATATATGTATATGTGTATATATATGTATATACAGTATGTGTATATACATATATATATATGTATATATGTATGTATATATATATATATATATATATATAGTATATATATATATATATATATATATATATATATATATATATATATATACATACATATATACATACATATATATATATATATATATATATATATATATATATATATATATATATATATATATATATATATATATATAGGTGCTTATATATTGGTTACAATAGGCCCAAAATACTTCTTTTCAAGGGAAACGAATCTGTTAAACAAATAAACAATGCAAGAATACTAATAGACGCAAATAAATCTCTCACAAGATACATTGTCAGAATTGTAACATTGTAGCAATTTTCCAGTGCTTAACCTTCAAGGAGAGATTCATTTCCCAAAATGAGATGCAAATGGGTTTTTGAACTAATTCCGCTGCCTTATAAAAAGACCTGACCTTTTCCTTCAGGAGAACGGAAGGAGTTTGAAAATCCCATTAGCAATCTATAGATTGCAAACCTGCAGTCATTTCCAGCTTGCCTAACGGAGTTTGTCCTTTTTTTCCCTAAAGTTGTTACTTAAGGATTCAGTAATATCTTTGAAAATATTTTTCCTTTTTGTAAATTATATGGATATTTCTTTGAAATTGTGAAATATTCAGTCAGATAGACTCCTTGCTCAATAAAACTTTAAAAGGAGTTTATCAGAGAAAGATACTCTTTTTTCCGGTTTTTTTTTTTTTCTTCATAGCGAGAAAAAGCTTGATGGTGTATCTTGCTTTACCAAATTTCAGTTCGTTGATAACCTAGGTGATCGTATAAAATAATATATAAGTGAATAAGAATAGGAGCAACAAAAGTTGATTACCAAACTTCAGTTCTTTGATACACAAGATGACAGCACTAAATAAAATATATGTATATAAGAATATGATCAACAAAATCTGAAAATAGCCAAAGATACACACAAAAATGAACTGCTTTCCCATATTAAAGTTAACGACGACGGAACGTGCCTTGTACTCGCCTCCATTCATGAAAATTCTAGTGAATGAATAATTATTGTTTCTATTACTTGGTTTATCTAACCTGCATCCTTATCCATAATGCAGATTTTAAGATAAGACAAAAAACTACAATAAAGACAAAACCTTCTTTTCCCTGCTGGGAGTTCCCCTTGTCCGAATCTGTGAAATATGGAACGAGACCGACACATTTCATGCGAGATATATAAATGGAAGAGAGAGGGTTCATCTGGAGATGGGCACTAACGAAAAATTATGGCCTCAGCTTTTAGTTCTGCACCAAACGCCGCTTGATTAAGTAGCATTAACCCCAAGGATGGATGGCGACATTAGCGATTCTGTAATTTCTCTTTTATTTATTTGTTTTCACAGAACGTGAGATGAAACATCCAACATTCTCTCTCTCTCTCTCTCTCTCTCTCTCTCTCTCTCTCTCTCTCTCTCTCTCTCTCTCTCTCTCTCTCTCTCTCTCTCTCTCTCCATTCTATGGGAATTTCTTTCCAGCTTGATATTTGATTGATTTTATGTCTTATTTCTCTTTACCTTATATTTTGAGTTACCTTCACCCTTTTTATGATTAAGCTCTTAATCTAAATTATTATTTGTTAAATCGTTTTGATGACACATTCCTAGCATACAATTTTTGTAGTAAACCAATTTTTACTCTTAAACATTCTTGAAGCTTCTAGGGTATTGGGAAAGGTAAAAGGAGACATTGAATATGAAACGTTATCTCTTACTTATAAGCTGCACTGTTATTTACAAATAGCATACGTTTTATACTTTGGTATTAGTTCGTTTTTTTTTCCTAGCTATCATTTACGCTCATGTATCATTAGATATGTAAATTCAATTACGACCGGCTCTCCCCGTCCCA
>NC_090730.1:134708414-134710914 GCF_036898095.1 Palaemon carinicauda
TAATAATTATTGCTATTTGAAAGTGAATCGTAAGAAGATTGAGTTACATATAATGAAAATGTATCTTTTAACTGGTGATTGGTTTTCATTGGATTCTCTATTTTTCAAGAACCTAGAAATTTTAAAACCTTGTAGATTTTCGAAAACCATTTTGTTAGTTTATGATTAATGAAAATATATCCGGACTTCCAAACACTTAGAGGAAGAGTTTTATGAGATGTTCTTCCTACTAATGTTATATATTCGGGACCTAATAGAATGACAAAGACGAAATGGGCAGTTTCGTTTCCTAATGACAACTAATCCAGCAATAACTAAATCCTTTTGATCAACACTATTGATTTTGCTACCGCTGTAGTATTGAAGATTTTAAAGGTCTCTCATGAATGACAGAGGCAAGGGACAGTGGCAATGCACTAGTAGAACAATTCCTTAGAGACTGACCATGTAACATATGATCAAGAGAGTCAGGAAATGGCTGTTGATGACTTAGCAGGAAGACCTATAGGCTTCTTAAATCCTCAGCTCACAAGGAAGGGGAGTTTGCAGACATTGCAAAAGCTATCGATATTAAGCGAGGTTTGAATCCCAGTCCAGCAGATCAACTGGCAGGGAATTGAAAAACAATCACAACTGATGCATCCGGGTAGATTTTTCTATCGTAATGTTTGAAGAGTGTTCGTCTAATTAACTTTATACCAGAATTAAAATCAGAATCGTTATATTTATTTCCAGTTATAGCATTGTCAAAGTTCAACAATTAAAAGTTTTTTTTTTTTCTGGAAAGTCTTTTTGGACATTGTCTAAAAGACAAAGGGAAAACAGTCAATAGTTCTAAAAGTATTTACTGTTAAGTGAACCTATGAGAAAGATTACTTTAGAGCCTTGAAATTTTTAGTAAATATAAAAATCCAATATTTGAATTAACAGAAAAAATGTGACAATATGCATGATGGGTCATATACCTTTACAATACACTGCCACGAAAGGTTTATGGGTCCATAAAAGCAAAGACTGGCTTTCCCCTTCCCTGAGAGTTGTCATGCATACCAAGTTCGCTGCAATAGTTGTGTTTTAAACTACGGAATTTTAATAACGTCCTTCCGAAGAAGAGCATGTGAGTCGCTACTTGAAAAACGAATGCATAATTTGAAAGAAATCGGTAAAACTATTAAATTTATAAATTTCGGCCATTATTCATAGCTATTTCTCTAATGATCCATTCCATAAAGTTCATAAACTTTTTAATTCTTGGTTTTATCTCTTGATACGAGTTATTTTAAACTTTTAATTTATGCCATGATGCTACCAATAGAGTTCAAAATCATGAAATATATCAGGCATCTTTTCCATTCCATGATATCATATTTTATACTAATGCTGTCCATACTGCTCACCAAATAATTATTTATTTTTAATGGAAACTACCCCACAAACTTCAATATTTTCAAAATGTTTATTCCTCCCCTAGTAACTTCAATATACATCATTTACTATTTTCGATTGTTCTTTTTTTGCTGCCTCCTCACGGTTCACTGACTCTTTCAGTTAACATTACTCACATGATGCTTTCCATACAAGTAACAGCCAATATCAATCACTATTGCTTTCATGATACTTCTCATTGAGTTAACTTTTATAGGACTTTTAATTTTCGTATATTTTGTAAGCTCCTATGATAACTTCATGATATATAGTATGTATATTTATATGCATACAGTATGTATTTTATAACAACAGAATATGAAGAAAGGCAGCGTTGGCTGGATCCCTTTAGTGAGTGCATTAATAGGGAATA
Source organism: Palaemon carinicauda (assembly GCF_036898095.1). Lineage (NCBI taxonomy): Eukaryota > Metazoa > Arthropoda > Malacostraca > Decapoda > Palaemonidae > Palaemon > Palaemon carinicauda. Next base: position 134,710,213 of record NC_090730.1, read on the forward strand.
ATTTGATTGATATATCAGAAGCCGAAGAAGACTTTGATGTGCCCATGAATGAATTCAGTTCGTTTGAATTCGAAACTATCAGTAAAAAACTCAAGAGATAGAAAGCCCCTGGATACTATGGAATAACTGCTGAAATGATATAGGTCGAAGATAAGCAACTCCCATAATACCTACAATATTATTTTGTAGAATGTGGCGTGAAGAGACAAAGCCTGATGAAAACGAGTTAAGAGCGTTAATGGAAATGAAAAAAATAAAAAAATTAGATCTGACTGACTGCAATAATTATAGAGGCATCATACTTACATCAGTTGTCATGAGACCAGAGAAAAAAAGATTGATGAAAAATTGAGAAATGAACAACCAGGATTTAGAAAGAGTAGAAGCTGCACTGACCAAATTTTCCTTTTAAGACATGTACAGCAATATGTAGAATATAAAAATTCAATTTTGATGGCCTTTGTGAACTATGAAAAAAGCCTTTGATAGCGTGCACCGGTCAGTATTGTGGAGAATCCTGCGTTATCATGGAGTTCCTCGTAAATATGTAAATTTGATTAAGTCTATTCAAGATCATAGCAAGTGCAAAGTTAATACTTGTGCAAGCCTGTCAAATGAATTTCCAGTGAACAATGGAAATGGGTTGCCACTTACGTTGTTTATCCCCCTCAAAGATTTTGTAATTGTAAAACAATTGTAGAT
>NC_090730.1:134718414-134730914 GCF_036898095.1 Palaemon carinicauda
AAAGATAATTCACGAATGAACCAAGAGAAGTACTGTAATTTCGTTTCTCTTAATCTAATATTCAACCGACCAACTAATGAAAAATTCCACCCTTGTAAATTATAACTTCTTCGCTTTTATGAAAACCATAAAAGTAGGACGAATAGGATTCATGTCTTTGTCCACTCATTCAGAAAACTTAAATCTCCATAAATTCTATTTAATCATTGTAGAATTTTCTACTTTAACCAACAGTTTCCGCTGTTTTCAAAATGGTTGTGAACTCGAATCATATAAACATATTTATTTATTTATGTGTGTGTATTTGAAATGTTTTGTAATCTGACAGTGATTTTTTTTAGATTATATAGTGTGAAATATATGTGTATTTCACCTAATTCGTATCACTTTCTGGTCTTTTTAACATTTTGAGAGAAGAATCGTGAATACTGAATTGAAAGTCTATTATTGAGAGAGAGAGAGAGAGAGAGAGAGAGAGAGAGAGAGAGAGAGAGAGAGAGAGAGAGAGAGAGAGAGAGAGAGAGAGAGATCATAATCTCGACTTAGTGTTGCAAAATATCCGCTAAAAATCACATGTGATAAGTAATTATACTATAAACTTGCATTCACTCTATGATAATAAAAATTGTATAAAATTGTAAAAAGGTTGATTTTGAATGGGTTTCATATCATAGAGTACAATTACAGTTGTTGGTTATAATGCGAAGTGAAATTAATTTGTTGCTATGTAAACTAAGAATGGTAGGTTTCAATATGTTTACAATGCTTCGCTATAATTAAACTTTTTTTTAGGTTCCTTAGTAGGTATACATGCTTTACTGTAAATTATTTATGGTTTTTTGATTATTTGAAGTTAGTTAGTTTGTCGTTATGTTAGCTGATAAGGTTTTTATGTAAGTTAAGAAGGGTATATAAAGAAGTAAAATAGAAGTACAAAAGGATTACTTACCATGTTTAATCTTGAGTTACAATTATTCTAACAAGGTACCCTTTGGTATTTAAGTGATTAAATAATTTGCTATTCTAGTTTGGTTTGAGACTATATGGCTTCACGAATATCTGCAACTATAGGATATAAGACTGAAAATAGCATCGTAACTGATTTATGAACACGAAGAAATTTGTATTCGATATTTATTAAAATCAAAGCTATCATGAAAAAAAATTATAGTAACTCTATTACAGTTATAATTTCCCTTTAATGGCCATTTTCCTGCATTAGAAAATACAGATAGATATTCTCCCAAGAAGAATCAGTTTTTCATTTCAACTAATATATGAGAGCCTGTTTTATTGGCAAAGAAGCTGTTATTACTTTCAATTGTTTTCGTATGGTTTAGAACTAAGGTAATTTGCACAAGAAACATTCTCTACCAAAAGTGGGGGAGAGTTCAAATGGTTATAAAGAAAGATAAAGAAAATCATAAACTCATGATGGCTGTTCTATGTGAGCATCCCGGAAATTACCCTATCATACAGAAAGAGCAATTTTTCATTAAAGAATTAACAATGCATCAACTTTTTAGCAAAAAATAAATTATACTGAGAGAGAGAGAGAGAGAGAGAGAGAGAGAGAGAGAGAGAGAGAGAGAGAGAGAGAGAGAGAGAGAGAGAGAGAGGGGGGGGTTACAAAATATAGCTTGTAGTTGTTATAGGAAAGTTTAACTGTACTGTGAATTGGTGAATCGAAAGAAGAAATCTGTATATCTAAGGCAACAATCTTCAATTATTAGATGGAGAATCAGAACTTAGTGAGGAAGAGATATGATATTACATGACAAATGGTTTTTACGAAAGAAATCGTTTAAGAGAATTTTACAGATAATATACATCTAGGTTCATAATTGGTGGAAATCGACAAATATTAGTGTACGCCATTGGTAGAGAATTTTGTTTGAATCAGTTCTTATTTCTTTAATGGATCCCACATATTGGAGACCATATCCAGAAACCTTATTATCTTACGAGCTGACTATGTCTGGGACTGAAGAACATACGTGTTTAACTAGAGTTGATATAATCTGACTTAAAAAAGATGGAAATCTCTCAGCTTCAAAGAAAAGTCGAGTGAGATGGGCTCGTGTCAGGGTTTATAAATGAATATACAGTAAATGAGGAAGTGTGTTTTGTCTTGGCATGTATGTATTTTATTGGGGAAATTATATAATTTAATTTAAATTTGAGTCTTCCGAAATCTGTTTTGGGGACATTTCATAAAGGTAAACCATGCCGCTAAGGTCATGAAATTTGTTTTATTATGATTAAAAAAAAAAAAATTTTAATCTAGTGTGAATGAAATCATGCCAGAATGTTTGGTTTGTGTTATTTTTATGGCCACTAATTTTGTGTTTGTGGTTTAGTGTTGGTTTGACAATATTAGGAAGGTGTTTCAGTTAACAACCAGGACATGAACTGAAATTTTGTTGTTTCTCTTGTAAAAGGCTTCCAATTTAGTCTTATGGTTGGCATGTACATAACTTTTAATCTGAATACCATCATCCAGTTAAAAGAATCAAACTCCTCCTATAATTAGGCTTTATCCTGATTGACTTGTTTCACAAATGACAAGTAAGAAAACAGCTGCGCTTAATTAAAATTACTCCACTGTCTGAATGTTACCCAATTTATAATGTCAGGCCGTATTTACATTTATTCTACAGCTTTTATCCAGGTGATAACATTCTGGTGATAATGCAGTTTCTAAATAGAAGGTCAGTGTCTTTTTGCATCTGAAATGTATTTCATATAGATGACGTTTTCATAAAAATTTTACCAACAACGCAAAAAGGTCATAAGTAAAAAACGATTGATATTGAGTTCATATACTAGAAAAATTATATAAAAAATGGACTAGTCACTAAACTATTTAGGTAGAAACATTTAGTAGTTTAATTTCTGGCTATGTAATAAAACCGAATGAAAATTTCAACTGTATTTATTCAAATACCGGTCAGTGTGCGGTGACGTGAGAACAATGAATTTTATATCGTGGAGATATGAAAAGATAGTCCAGTGATTTTCACAAAATAGAAACATTTCTTTTTATCAACATACTGCAAAAATTATATTAGCGGAACTACAAGTAAATTAATTCGTACCTAAATCGATCTTTTTTAAGAACAGCTTTCTTGAAGACAATTGGAGGCAAAAGAAACAACAGCTCTATCTAATAGCAACATTAGTATTCATTTTATTCACACCAAGGTTTTTATGTCGCTAAATCTAATTTTGCTTAGCCACGGAATTGCGTTGGAAGTGCATTCTCACATAATTTTATAAAATTATTTGCTCAGAAGAGTGGCAATAACACTAGAGTATCTCGCTGTGGAAAGTGTATTCACAAACCTTTTGTAGTAAAGTTAAAAAAAACGCATGTTCCGATATTCCATTATCCGTCGACATGGCACATAGTTTTGGAATGAAATTCCAAATGATAAAATTAGTAGTGAAGAAGCATAAAGATACATCTATGTCTTCTGTTGGTATTCGTATTCGATTCAGCAGGATTCAATGGTCCAAATGCCTTTGTGCAGAGCATTGAATTATCGCGATAAAATGAGAGAGCTCGAATTCCAAATGACCCAATTTGATTTTATGAGATGCTTCCATTATTTTTGCTTGAGTTTGCTTCTTTTTGCTTGTTGTGCTTGTGGCTTCTTGGTGGAGCGTATAAATTTTATTACTATATTTTTTCTTATAAAATATATCAATGATTTACTCATGATTTTGATATGTCAATAATAGAAGAGTTTTTTATATTAGGAATTCATGGGGTATTTGTTATTTACAATGAACTAGATAATAAACGAATGAAGTTTATTCATAAAGAAATAGCACACTCGATATTTAGAAAAAAAGTCAAATAACTACAGTCTTTCATAGAATTATATAAAGATATTGGAAACTATATTTATTGCGAACTTTACACTTACCTTTTCGGAAAAAAAATCTACTCGTGAACTACATTGCACTTTAATGCTCGGTATCCAAACAATTAACAAATGATTCTTTCATTAGGTTTAAAAAGAGGTTCCGTACACGAGGATAAAGCACCACTTTAATGAAATCAATTTTTCATATGTAACTTTCAACACGCACACACAGACAAACACACACACACACACACACACATATATATATATATATATATATATATGTATGTACATATATATATATATATATATATATATATATATATATATATATATGTACACACATATATATATATATATATATATACAGCATATGTATGTATATATATGTATGTTGTATATATATAAATGTGTATATATATATATATATATATATATATATATATATATATGTACACACATATATATATATATATATATATATATACAGCATATGTATGTATATATATGTATGTTGTATATATATAAATGTGTATATATATATATATATATATATATATATATATATATATATATACATATACATACATATATATATATATACATATATATATATATATATATATATATATATACATTTACATATATACAGTATATACACACACACACACACATATATATATATATATATATATATATATATATATATATATATATATACATACATATATACAGTATATACACACACACACATATATATATATATATATATATATATATATGTATGTATATATACACACACATACATACATACATACATATATATGCACACACTCACACATGAGTAATGGTGGCAAGAGACATTCACGTAAATGAAAGGCGCCCAATTTCCGACTTCATCATAGTAATACCTGGGGAAAAAAAGTCATTGGCTATTGATATGTCAGCTGGTACACATGTACGCCTAAACCTGTCTTCTTCAGCTTATAGAAACAGCAAGGGCATGTTTCAACAAAACTCGATCACAGCCCGAACATAGAAGTTTAAAGTGTGTGAATCACCAATATCCTTTTTTATAAAGGGTAAGAAGCTGAAATAATTATCAGTGAATAATGTTACTGCGTATATTATTTAAGGTGTATGTGTATTTTAGGATTTTGAATTAGAAAGCCAGAGAGTGGACAAAAAGGATTTTTAGTGCGAAACGGTTTGGATCGAATTTCTGCCATAAGGCAGTTATGTTAGAAGTTTATTAGTAAAAGCACATTAGCTAGCAGAATCCATAAATAGGGAGTGTAAAGAAGTGTGTTAATAATACTCAACAGAGAAGATACGATTCTGGAGCTAGTAAAACATTTATAATATATCTGAATCAGGTAGCAAAATATATCGACTGATAAACTGAATTCTTACAAAAGACTGTGTGAGGCTATGGTGTGCTATATCTTTGAGTGAAGTGATGGGATGAGTCAGAGAAAGAAAATTAGACGTCTGGAAAGTTGTTGGATTAGAAGCTGAATTGTGAAAGGATGTGGAATGGATGATGATCGCAGGTGATTGGGAAGATAAACCGAACTCTGGAAAAAGTTTTTGAAACAAGAAAAAGTTTTGAGCAATAGAAAAGTTGTGAGGGTAAAGGGATAGATATTACAATGATGGAATTAATGTTAGTTTTGAGAGAGGAATATTTCAAGGAATGGTTTAATTTAGAACAAAATTGTTTGATGATGGTATAATGAGACACAAGGTGCGCCAGAATAGGTGAAGTAATTGAAGAACATGGTATGTACTAAAGGCTGGGAAGAATAACAGAGACAGCAGAACAGTGATTACTGTCACATTCTTACTTTAGTTCCTGAATCATGGATACGTTTCTCTACAGGAAACTTACAATTTGAGCTTAATACGTATAATGAATATACAATTATCAGTAATCGAAATGTATAGTGCAAAGAGACAGATTTTGTGGATTTTATCATGAACGTCTTTGCAGGTGTTAATTTTTAGCTATGGAAAAGAATCTACTATTTTAATGATGAATATTATATGAATTCTTTTTTTATAATGATATATTGGCAATGGTATGAGTTTGAGTGACACTTTGCATAATATGTTCTTTTGAATGCTGGTAATTGATGATGAACTATGTATCTGCTCTGAAAATTACTGAAACAAATATCTATATACATCAAAAGGATGCACAAAAATATAGAAGTGCTGAAAACGATTAATGAAGTATCTTTGGTAACGACAATCCGTGATGTACGTTATAGATTTTTTTTTCTTTTAATTTTACATTTCCATTTTTAGATTAAAATGAGGTTAATTTAAACTTAAACCCAAAAGTGTGTTACATCGTCTGATTATTCGGGCAAGATATGTCAAGTTCAAGAACATTCTGAACGGTTTAGTATCTAAAGCGTGAATTAAGCCCACGAATGAAAAGAATAAGCTAATTATATGATAGTTTAATAGTTTTATTGGCCAGTTATTCAAAATCTTGACTTGGGAAATTAATGTATAGGAATATGGGAAATCAATATAAAAGGAAACTAACAAGAATACAGCACGTTTATTCACAACCTTATTTGCACGATAATTTATTGTTGTTTCCACTTTGCTTTTCTCGAAACCAATAAACATAAATGGAAAGTTATAAATAGAAGAAACAGGCTGGACGACAAAGCAATTAGAAATACTTAATTAGCAAGTTGACGAGTTATTATTCAAGGGTGGGAAGGTAGGAGCCAGGAAGGGCTGGCGACTTGTCATCGTTACAGGCAGAAGGGACTGGCTACTCGTCTCAAGCAGGAATAGAAGTGCTATTTGATTTATCTTCGTCACAGTCAAGACATCTTTTCTCTCGGGCATGACAAGATGTCTGGAGATAGATGTTTGCTGTCTGAAGGCGAGACTCCCGTCGGAACCTCAGTTTATTCTACCTCTGGTTAACGGGCTTTGCTTTCTATCTCTCTTCGTTATCTCTCTTCATCTACTGTAAGGGCGGAGTTGAATACGACAGGCAATCCACATTCCCATATAAGATTTTTTTTCATTATTTTCTGCGCTCTGGTTTGATTTGTGACGGGCCGAGAGAAGGTTGTAACTCAAAGGCAGGGTGAAAGCAACCGAGTCGCTTTATTACAGAACACTCGCTTTTATATACATAAACTCCATGCAAAAAAGGCATAAAAGACATAACAGGAAATTTCCTTTTCAACCGACACTGCACCTGTTAACAATTAACGGTGAGAAAAACAGACATGTTATTTCAGGCCCTTGTCAGTGCGAGGGGAGAGCGAAGATACAAGCATAATATATACACAGTGAAATGTCGTTACTATGTACGATCGTGTGACACATGGTTGGTACATGGCTCCCCCCCTAAAAATGGCATACTCTACATGTTAAATAGGGCACCCTGAATCTGGAGTGGTAGTAGCAAAAACTGCGGCCGATTAGCGGCAGTGAGTGGCTGTAAAAGTCGTTGGTTGGGGCACGAGCGAGTGGTGGATGATGGGTGGCTTTGTTGGTGCTCTTACTCATCACAGGGTAGGCGTGTGTGTCCTACGGCATTCATAGGCGTTTTTGTCCTACGGCATTCATAGGCGTGAGTGTCCTACGGCATTCATAGGCGTTTGTGTCCTATGGCATTCATAGGCGTGTGTCCTACGGCATTCATAGGCGTGTGTGTCCTACGGCATTCATAGGTGTGTGTGTCCTACTGCATTCATAGGCGTGTGTGTCCTACGGCATTCACGTCTGCTTCGGTTGAAGTTGAATAGGTGTCCTCATCGTCAGGAGTGGAGGCATTGATGGAGGTCTTGAAGGTCCTGGAATGGCTGTCCATAAGGGCGTCGGCTTTGGTCATCAAGTCCTTTATGGGTAAACTATCGACATCGGGTATGGTAACGCGTACAGGTTCGGATAAACGGCTTACCCAAAGGGCATTAAGTAGGTTCGCCTCACGAGGAGAGCCGTCCGCGGCAGGTTGCGGGTGAATGATACTGGTCATTTCCCTGAGGGCAAGCGAAGCCCTTTGGTCCCCCAATGGTTGTTGAGAGAGCTGAGAAAGCCTTGCTATTTGGGCGGCTGGCAACAGCGAGTACTGCTGCAGAAGATATGTTTTTGGTGTCATAGTAATGGTGAGGGGGCGGGGGGGGGGAGGAACGAGTCACTCCGAGGTCACCAGTGTGACGGGCCGACAGAAGGTTGTGACTCAAAGGCAGGATGAAAGCAACTGAGTTACTTAATTACAGAACACTCGCTTTTATATACATAAATTCCATGCAAAAAAGGCATAAAAGACATGACAGGAAATTTCCTGTTCAACCGACACCACCGGTTAACAGTAAACGGTGAGAAAAAAAGACGTTATTTCAGGTCCTTGTCAGTGCCAGGGGAGAGCGAAGATTCAAGCATAACATATACACAAATGAAATGTTACTATGTACGATCGTGTGACACACGTTTGGTACAGATTCCTTAAAAACGCCCATTTCGGTCACGCCATAGAAGCTTTTAGAATAATTCTTATGCAATCTGGACCAAATATTGCATCATATGACAAAACTGTATCATTGAATACCACGTTGTGTCGCAGTATTCAACTTCGATTTGGCCTCCAAGTAACAGAGATGATGTAATCTGCGCCTTAACACTGCCTGGAATTATTCTTTCTAGTCACATTTTGAAAAGCGATATAGCATTTCTATTTTAGTATATTTCTATAACATTATTGCTTCGACGTATGACAATGCTTCTTCAGTCCTTCGAATGTACAAACTGTCACATTTAAGAAAAGAACAAGAGATTTTGCATTATCTTGAACTGGAGTAGAACTGATGAGAAATAGTACGAATACCCATGACATTTAACATAAGTTCTCAAATATTGTCATTACTGTTACGATGATTAACTCTTGAATCCTTTCCCTGTTAAATACTCGGATTCCTTGGTGTTATGCAATTGGGTAGATTAAAAAGATATCACAGATGATACATATAAAACTACGACGAAGCATGATTGCCCGTTTTTTTCCAAGACTGCATTGTTAATTTTACCTTTATAATTAAGGTGATACCCGAGTTATGTGCCATGCGTTCTTAAATGTAATACTATAGCTTTCATTTCGCTTTATGAAGCAAATACCAACATTATAGATAGAAGCTCACTAGAATCAAATGGAAGTCTAAAAATGATTTAAAATAGCCAAAGGGACTCGACGCATCTTTTAAACTATCAGAATAATAAATTTTCTTAATTTGAAAAACTTCTCAGAAAAGTACCACTACCCATAGTGAGAGAGAGAGAGAGAGAGAGAGAGAGAGAGAGAGAGAGAGAGAGAGAGAGAGAGAGAGAGAGAGAGCAATTCTTTGACTATCAATAATTATGAACCCGCAAGGCAACATATATTTTACCCTCTTTAATCCATTTGGACAATATATTTTATGCTGTCATGATTTAAGGCAGGAGGCTATGTATCTACATAAGTCGCAATACTTTAAACTATTAGAAGGCGGCAAGGGGTTCTTTTCCAACACGTTATAGACTCAGTTGAAAACGCCAAGTTGGTCCGATTTTACCGAGAACCAAGATTTTCTATAGTTAGACAGATCTGTTTAATCTGCACTCGTCTCACAATTACATATAGTCTGCTGCATATAAGTGTCCTAACAACAGCAAACTAAAGAAGAAGAAAAAAGAAGCATTGATCCTAAAAAGTGATATCACGTCACGGGCAAACAACAATATCAAGGAACATGACGAGGAAGAAACTTTTTTCAAGCAAAGTGGGATACATGATTAACATAACACGGTTACGACCCAGGTTTATTTCGTCATATTTCAACCATTTATATCAGAGAGAGAGAGAGAGAGAGAGAGAGAGAGAGAGAGAGAGAGAGAGAGAGAGAGAGAGAGCCTTATTTTTTTGTTTTGTTTGGGTTCCCCCAGGTCCGTCAGTGTGAGGCACCTTGTATATCCACCAGAGAGTTGATAATGCATCTTCCGGTGTATTTTGCATCTTCCATTCTTGGATGGTCTGGGATGCATCTTAGGTATTTATCGAGCTTATTCTTAAACACATCTACGCTCACTCCTGATATGTTTCTTAGATGAGCTGGCAGCACATTAAATAGTCGCTGCATTATCGATGCTGGTGCGTAGTGGATTAATGTCCTGTGCGCCTTTCTTAGTTTACCTGGTATATTTTTTGGCACTATTAATCTACCTCGGCTTGCTCTTTCTGATATTTTTAGCTCCATGATGTTTTCAGTTATTCCTTCTATTTGCTTCCATGCTTGTATTATCATGTAGCGTTCTCTTCTCCTTTCTAGACTGTATAGTTTTAAAAATTTCAGTCTTTCCCAGTAGTCAAGGTCCTTAACTTCTTCTATTCTAGCAGTATAGGACCTTTGTACACTCTCTATTTGCGCAATATCCTTTTGGTAGTGTGGGTACCATATCACATTGCAGTACTCGAGTGTACTACGTACATAAGTTTTGTAAAGCATAATCATGTGTTCAGCTTTTCTTGTTTTAAAGTGTCTGAATAACATCCCCATTTTTGCTTTACATTTAGCCAACAGTGTTGCTATTTGGTCGTTGCATAACATATTCCTATTTAACATTACACCAAGGTCTTTAATTGCTTCCTTGTTTGTGATTGTCTCATTATTAGGTCCCTTGTATGCATACACCATTCCTTCTCTGTTTCCATAATTTATTGATTCGAATTTATCGGAGTTAAATACCATCCTATTTATCTCCGCCCATTCATATATTTTGTTTAGATCTCTTTGTAGTGAGTTCCTATCTTCATCACAAGTAATTTCTCTACTTATTCTTGTGTCATCGGCGAAACTTCTCACTACGGAGTTTTCAACATCACAGTCTATGTCTGAGATCATAATAACAAACAGCAGTGCAGCTAATACCGTACCTTGTGGCACACCAGATATTACCTGGGCTTCATCTGATTTCTCGTCATTTGCAACCACTATCTGTTTTCTGTTTTGCAGGAATTCTTTTACCCATTTTCCTATCTTTCCCACAATATTATGCTTTCTCATTTTTTTCTCCAATATGTTATGGTCTACCTTGTCAAAGGCTTTTGCAAAATCTAGATAGATCACATCTGTGTCTTTTTCATTTATCATATTTCTGTATATGTTTTCATAGTGTGCTATCAGTTGGGTCTGTGTACTTTTTCCAGGCACGAAACCGTGTTGACCCATATTAAACAAATTATTTTTAACCAAATGGTTCATTATTTTCTTTTTTATTACCCTTTCATACACTTTCATAATATGTGATGTTAGACTAACAGGTCTATAATTGCTTGCCTCTAGTCTTGATCCACTTTTGAAGATAGGGGTTATATAAGCTAATTTAAGTTTAACATATATCTCGCTCATATCTACACTTTGTCTTAGCAGTATTGCAAGTGGCTTCGCGATAGTATTTGCAGTTTTTTTTAACAAAATCGCTGGAACTCCATCTGGTCCGGCTGCCGATCCATTTTTAATTTCGTTTATAGCCGTGACAATATCTGCTACATTAATATCTATATCCATTAGATATTCAACATTTTCTTCTCTCATTTCTGTTTCATTATTCTCATTCGCAATTCTTGGTGTGAACTCACTCTTATATTTTTCTGCTAATATGTTGCATATTTCCTTTTTTTCATTCGTTAGCCGTCCTTCAATTCTTAGAGGGCCTATTTCTAATCTCCCTTTATTCATCTTTTTTGCATAGGAGTAAAGTACTTTGGGGTTTCTTTTTATATTTTGAAGTGTCCTTTCTTCTAAGTCCCTTTTTTCATTTTCTTTCGACTGTATAATCTTTTGTTCTGCATTTTCTATCTTACATTTTATTTCCCTCATTTTCCACACATTTTTTTCTTTTGCAAGATTTTTCTTCCACTTTCTAATTTTCTGAAATAAGATCCTTCTGTCTCTTGGTATGCACGTCTTTTGTTTATTGTTTTTTTTTGGTACATATTTTTCAACAATTTTCTCCAGTATTTTGTACAGTATGTCCGTATTTACCTGTATATTATCACTTACAAATACATTTTTCCATTCTTTATTCAGTTCTTCATTTATTTCTGACCATTTTATATTCTTACTATAAAAATTATATTTTCCATATCCTTCCCAAAGTTTTGTGCTTTTATTAATTCTGCGATCACTTGCTTTGGAATGGACTATCAATTCTATGACATTGTGGTCTGAAATTCCCGTGTTATACACTATTATTTCTTTAACATAATTCACCTCATTCACAAATACTAGATCTAGGACATTTTCCTTTCTTGTTGGAATGTGGTTTATTTGTTACATATTATGTTCTAATAGCATATCTTGAAGCTTTTCAAATTGCCTCTTATCTTCTGCGCTACTATTACTATCTTTTTTATATGTATACATACAACCACTTTCTTCTATCCGTTCTTTCCAATCCACGAAAGGAAAGTTAAAATCTCCGGATAGGAGTATATTCCAGTCTTTATGGTTTCTACATATATCATCTATTTTTTCTATTATTATGTCAAACTCCTTAGTGTTTGGGGGTCTGTAAACTACAATATTCACTAGTTTTTCAAATTCAAATTCTACCGCA
>NC_090730.1:134735914-134738414 GCF_036898095.1 Palaemon carinicauda
ATATATATACATATATAATATATATATATATATATATATATATATATATATATATATATATATATATATATATACATATATAATATATATATATACATATATAATATATATATATATTATATATATATGTATATATATATATATATTATATATATATATATATTATATATATATGTATATATGGAAGTATGTTTAGAAGTAGAAGGATGGATGTATTGGCCTTGTGTGAGACAAAGATGAAAGGAAAGGGTGAAGTGATGTTTGGTGAAATGTCTGGTAGAGTGTCTGGGATTGAAACGGGAAGAGCGAGAGAGGGTGTGGCTTTATTGCTGAGTGAATGGATGACAGGTAAAGTAGTGGAATGGAAGGAGATATCATCTAGGTTAATGTGGGTAAGGGTTAGGTTGGGTAGGGAATGTTGGGCGTTTGTCAGTGCGTATGGGCCAGGTAGTGAGAAAAGTGAAGAAGAGCGGAATGAGTTCTGGAATGAATTAACTAGGTGTGTAGAAGGACTGGGTAGAAGGAATTATGTAGTTGTTATGGGTGACTTAAATGCTAGAGTGGGCGCTGGAGAGGTAGAAGGTGTCATTGGGAAGTATGGCGTACCAGGTGAAAATGAGAGTGGTGAGAGACTGGTAGATATGTGTGTTGAACAAGAGATGGTAATAAGTGCTAGCTTTTTTAAAAAGAAAGATAAAAATAAGTACACATGGGTAAGAGTGGCAAATGGAAGAGTAGTAGAAAGGGCATTAATGGATTATGTGTTGATAACTAAAAGAATGTTTGGAAGATTGAAAGACGTGCATGTGTTTAGGGGTATGGCTAACGGTATGTCTGATCATTTTTTGGTGGAAGGAAAATTAGTTGTAGCAAAAGAGTGGGGGAATAGAGTAGGTGGATGTAAAAGGGAGCAAGTGAGGGTTGAAGAGCTAATAAAACCGGGGGTAAAAAGTAAATATCAGGAAAGGTTGAAAATGGCATATGACGAGGTGAGAGTAAGAGAAACTGGTAATTTAGAGGAGGAGTGGAAGTTAGCAAAAGAAAATTTTGTTGGAATTGCAAGTGATGTATGTGGCAAGAAGGTTGTTGGAGGCAGCATGAGGAAGGGCAGTGAATGGTGGAATGAAAGAGTGAATGTAAAAGTGGAAGAGAAAAAGAGGGCTTTTGAAGAATGGCTGCAGAGTAATAGTATAGAGAAGTATGAAAAATATAGAGAGCAAAAGGTGGAAGTAAAGCGCAAGGTACGTGAGGCAAAGAGGGCAGCTGACCTGAGGTGGGGTCAGGGACTGGGTCAGTCATATGAAGAGAATAAGAAGAAGTTTTGGAAAGAAGTGAAGAGAGTAAGGAAGGCCGGCGCAAGAATTGAAGAGACAGTGAAAGATGGAAATGGAAGGTTGTTTAAAGGAGAGGAGGCAAGGAAAAGGTGGGCGGAATATTTTGAAAGTTTGCTGAATGTTGAGGATGATAGGGAGGCAGATATAATTGCTGTTCCAGGTGTTGAGGTGCCAGTGATGGGAGATGAGAATGAGAGAGAGATTACAATAGAGGAAGTGAGGAGAGCACTAGATGAAACGAGAGTAGGAAAAGCATCTGGTATGGATGGTGTGAAAGCTGAGATGTTGAAGGAAGGGGGTGTGACTGTACTTGAATGGTTGGTGAGATTGTTTAATGTGTGTTTTGTGTTGTCAATGGTACCAGTAGATTGGGTCTGTGCATGTATTGTACCACTATATAAGGGTAAGGGAGATGTGCATGAGTGTTGTAATTCAAGAGGTATTAGTTTGTTGAGTGTAGTTGGAAAAGTGTATGGTAGAGTACTGATTAATAGGATTAAGGATAAAACAGAGAATGCAATCTTGGAAGTACAGGGTGGTTTTAGAAGAGGTAGGGGTTGTATGAATCAGATTTTTACAGTTAGGCAGATATGCGAGAAATATTTAGCAAAAGGTAAGGAGGTGTATGTTGCGTTTATGGATCTGGAGAAAGCATATGATAGAGTTGATAGGGAAGCAATGTGGAATGTGATGAGGTTATATGGAGTTGGTGGAAGGTTGTTGCAAGCAGTGAAAAGTTTCTACAAAGGTAGTAAAGCATGTGTTAGAATAGGAAATGAAGTGAGCGATTGGTTTCCGGTGAGAGTGGGGCTGAGACAGGGATGTGTGATGTCGCCGTGGTTGTTTAACTTGTATGTTGATGGAGTGGTGAGAGAGGTGAATGCTCGAGTGCTTGGACGAGGATTAAAACTGGTAGGCGAGAATGATCATGAATGGGAGGTCAATCAGTTGTTGTTTGCGGATGATACTGTACTGGTAGCAGACACAGAAGAGAAGCTTGACCGACTAGTGACAGAATTTGGAAGGGTGTGTGAGAGAAGGAAGTTGAGAGTTAATGTGGGTAAGAGTAAGGTTATGAGATGTACGAGAAGGGAAGGTGGTGCAAGGTTGAATGTCATGTTGAATGGAGAGTTACTTGAGGAGGTGGATCAGTTTAAGTACTTAGG
>NC_090730.1:134743414-134793414 GCF_036898095.1 Palaemon carinicauda
GTACATCATCATACCAAAAGTCAATGCAACTTCAGACCTAACAGAGGAATCACTGATATGATGTTCTTCGTTAGACAGATCCAGAAGTTCAGGGAGCAAAATTATGAACTATGTATGTTTTTGTAGGTCTCATTAAGACTTTTTTGTTATGTTTTTTTTTCACCATATGTGTTGAAGCTTTTGAAAAATGTGACTAGAATAGCCCGAGGGGAAGACATACTTTAAATCTGTGATGGTTGAAAGCTGACGCTGTGGTGACTAAGCCTTGCTGGTTTATACTCAAAGTGACTGTCAATGATTCGTCCTTGATTTCTCTAAAACTGCTACTAGCTATGGGCTTACCATCTGCGTCAAACAGACTGAGAGATTTTCCAGCTATGATCAGTGATACGCTTGTGAACGTCATGGATAAGTTCTGCCATTTAGAAATAGTTCTATTACACACTGTGAGGTCAAGACAAGACTTTGATGGATAGCTGAATGCCACAGGAAGAGTCTGAGAAAAAAAAAACAAATCGAGGAGAACCCTCAACCTGGAGATTATGTTAGTGGTCTAAACTCCTAGCATCTTTGGCAATATTACAAAGGATTTCTCAACCATCAAAAATTCGATTATCCAAATGGAGGGCAAAGTAAATATGATCCGTTGGGCCTGATGACTCAGTCCATCATCATGGTGATATAAGCAACATTAAAAAAAAGGAAATAGAGATATTATAAAAAGATCCTAATTATTATTATTATTATTACTATTATTATTATTATTATTATTATTATTATTATTGCTTGCTAATCTACAATCCTAGTTGGAAAAGCAGGATGTTAAAAGCCCAAGGGCTCCGACAGGGAAAATAGCCCATTGAAGAAAGGAAATAAGGAGATAAATAAACTACACGAGAAGTAATGAACAATCAAATTAAGATATCTTAAGAATAGTAACAACAATAAAATAGTTTCATATATAAACTATAAAACCTTAAGAAAAATAAACAAGAATAGTGTGCCCACATGTACTCTCAAGCAAGAGAACTGTGCCCCAAGACAATGGAAGACCATGGCACAGAGGCTATGGCACTACCCAAGACTAGAGAACAATGGTTTGATTTGTCAGTGTCCTTTTCCTAGCTAAAGAGTCTCTTCTACCATTACTTAGAGGAAATTAGCTACTGAACAATTACAGTGCAGTAGTTAACCCTTTGAACGAAAAATTGTTTTGGTAACCTCAGTGTTGTTAGGTGTATGAGAATAGAGGAAAACTTGGAAAGAATAGGCCAGACTATTCGGTGTATGTGTAGGCAAAGAAAAAATGAGCTGTAACCATATAGAGGGTTCTGTCTTGCCATTCCAAGGACCTAATAACTCTCTAGCGGAAGTATATCAACGGGTGGCAGGTGCCCTGGCCAACCTACTACCTACAACATTTCTAGTATGTTGTAATTAGAAATTTGATAAAAAAGAAAAAAAACTATTAGTAAAAATGACAAGTGTATAGCTTTACTTTTAGTTACAAATAAAAAAGCATAATGGTATAGCTTTTTCTTTTAGATTAAAATAAAGAAATATAAAGGTATATTACTTCATAGTAAAGTTATAGCGATGGTTAGGTTTTAAAGGCAATAAAGTTATTTCGAAATAAGATGCCAGTCTTCTTTGGAATGAAGCTAAATATTTGAAAATTTCTAAAAAAAATAAAATCTATCAAGAAAAAAGAAACAAAGTAGTGCATATCCTCATTTCTCAGTAGATAATTCTGCAATGCTGCCGTTTATCATCAGAAGTAAATTGATCTTTAAGTATGATATTATTCACCAATTCATGTTACGGTTTTCAACAAACGTTTTGACTATGGTCTAGATTTACTGAATAATTAAGTGCAGAGAAGTGATGACTGTTTAGAGGCTTTAAATGCAGTTTATAAATGACAGAGGTAAGGGACAGTGACATTGCCCTAACAAGCAGGACAATTCCATATAGATATTTTATTTCAAGGCGTAGGAAATATATATTTTTTATCAATGAAGTACGATAGAAGTTATAGTAACAGATAACATTATATGACTAGGGGCAATGCAATACGCAAGATAACACAAGGGCAATCATATATGCAAGATAACACAAGGGCCATCCAATGCGCAAGATAACACTAGGGCAATCCAATACGCAAAATAACACTAGGCCAATCCAATACGCAAGGTAACACTAGGGCAATCCAGTACGCAAGATAACACAAAGGCAATCCAATACGCAAGATAATAAAAGGGCAATCCAATACGCAAGATAACACTAGGGCAATCCAACACGCAAGATAACACAAGGGCAATACAATACGCAAGATAACACAAGGGCAATCCAATACGCAAGATAACACTAGGGAAATCCAATACGCAAGATAACACAAGGGCAATCCAATACGCAAGATAACACTTGGGGCAATCCAATACGCAAGACCATAACCCAACAACATTGTTCGAAGCATCCCACAAAAACGTGATGGGTTATCAGAAATGAAATCCCTTTCCGTTAATGACATTACCATCGCAGTAACTGAATGATCCTCTCCCAGCAAACGGAATTGATGATTTCCGGGATATCGAATGCAAATAACACCAATGGAAAGTGGTGGAAGTTATTGGTTCGAACATTCTGTTTCCAGCCTTTGAAATTCTTATCCGATTCTTGAATTCGCGAGAAGCTGTCTCGGTAATTGCGGGACTCGGTGGATAAAAAGAACCGTTATGCTTGTTCTGGAAAAACAAGATTGTCATTTCAAAGAACGTAATGAAATAAGAGAAAGATCGCCATATCGAAAAGTCGATAAACGAAAATTGTTGCTGGGAACACTGTGAAGTTTCCCTTAGCGCATCCTTACGTGAACTAGTATGAGTAAAATTGTAGATCTTAATATTTTCTTTACTCTATGGAATGATAATTAATTGAAAAATAAAAACATCTCGCTTGACAAAATGAAATCTTGCCATTGCTGTGTAAAAAAGAAAAGGGTTTATTCCCTTTTTAATGAGGTTATGATGAGAGGAGAGATAGTTTGAAAAATTTATTCATATGAACCAGTCAACTGTCATTTCTTGGTCTTTGACCTTCTATTGTAGCATAGTATCTCTTACTCATGCGGCTTGATAGGAAATGGTTAATCAATTATTTTTATCCTATTGCTAAAATATTATTATTCATAAAAACATAACTGTTTGTCTCTCTTGCTCTTTAATTCGTTTTATAACTTACTTCTAGTGTCCCCACTATAATTTTCATAGATGTCTTACTACCTTACTTAGTTAAGATTAAGTACATAAAAAGTCATAATGATATTTTTTATCCTAAATTCTATAAAGTTAAGGTTAATTCTACTTTATGAGTATGGATACAGTAAATATTTCCAAATGATTACGACCTATATGTTTTTCTCCAGTATTTTATGTTCATAGAGTAAAAAGAAAATGTTATCGAAAATATAATGATCTTGATGTGCTCATTCATGCTCATTGTTATCTTTTTTCGTGATGATTTTTTTAACTTAAAAGGTTCAGCTTTATTGCTAAAAATAGAATAGACTAAGCGCAAATTTAATATTCCTGAAAAAGGGCGTTGGGTTCAAATAATCACTCTCTGCACACGTGTCGTAAACTCCACACCAAAGAACTGCATTATTACCAACGTTGGGAACAACGATAAAACTTATAATAGCTCTCCACTTCCTAAACAGAAGGAACAAAATTACTATAATTTACGATAATGATTCTACGAACTTTGCCCTTACTGCAATAAGCAAGGAGGCAACATTGACATCAGTATTTTCACAGTGGAGAGTCTTCTATTCTTTCTCATGGCGAAGACAAATCGTGCAGACGCTTTGGCAAACAGTTGATGGCAAATATTTTATCACTGCGTATTTATTTATCATTATATTTAAAGACAATTAAATATTTTGTAATCTGAACCAATACTGGGCTTGAGTCATCATTAGGTTACACTAGAATCAATCATTATTCAACATTGATTCTTAAAGATTCACTCCAGCTGGATAACCTCGTATTCAGAATAACATTTCTTATAGTTTTAAAATAATTTTAGGGAATTTCGTCTCTATGACACATCTTTAGAGAATAATCCTTGATTCTGACTAGTTTTGGGGTTATTTTATAAGATATATATATATATATATATATATATATATATATATATATATATATATATATATATATATAAATAAATAAATATATATATATATATATATATACATATATATATACATATATATATATATATATATATGTATATATATATATGTGTATATATATATATATATATATATATATATATATAATACATTATATATATATTTATATTTTATATACATATATATATATATATATATATATATATATATATATATATATATATATATATATATATATATATATATACATATATATTTTTAACTGTAGTCGAACAGTTTAACATGTTATTCAAAAAGGCCAATAAAAGAGTCAAAGGAAATCAAATTATACACTGGCCGCCTTCTCGGTGTAAAGTGAGAGATATTGACAGAAACAGTTTATATATGAATGGAAAAGTTGATTTTGCGGTGATGTAAAAAGGGTGTGGCTGGTTCGGGGAAAGATTGTCCAGATTCAATTTCTTCCAGGTAGGTTCTTGTCTTTATAATCTGGACCGGATTGGAGGTTGAGGTCTTGACCTAGATATGCCACTTATGTACTCTGAAAACCCCTCGGGTAATCACAGGCTAAACCCTGCAGTAGTTAGATGCTCAATTCTTTCACAATATCTTCGTTGGTTAAAGAAAATACTCCTTGTGATTTGATCTATTTTTGTTATGAAACAGTATCTTCGTATAGCCTAAGACTACGTAAAGATTCTACTACTTAACCGACAATGCTGATTCGATTAGTATGTTATCTACGTCGCTGTTCTTTTGATCTTGGTATTTGATTGAACTTATTTTTATGTGGAATATCACTAATACGTAATATCAGGAAAAAATTATGTGAATGTGTTTGCACGTAAGAAGACATTGCATGTATCACATATACTGTATTTCGAAATATAAGAAGAATAATTACAATATCGCCGATTTTGAAAAACTTATTTTGAGCAAAATAGCTTATATTAACTAAATTCATAATCTATAGAAAACATGCTATATAAGAATCACCTAAATGTAAGCACCACGAAGATACAGGAATTGAATGAAGCTTCTCAAAGGTAAATGTTTGTATTGCCAAAAACACAATCACTCGTGAAAGAAAAATATTGAGACGTGAATATGGAGATGAAGATGAAGATGCATTATCATAACATTGCCAATATTCCTTCTCCATCCACTGCATTTGCTTCCTCATTCATCAACTGCTAATGCTCTCTCTCTCTCTCTCTCTCTCTCTCTCTCTCTCTCTCTCTCTCTCTCTCTCTCTCTCTCTCTCTCTCTCTCTCTCTAGTATTTTTAATATCTGATAACATTTTTCAACAGTAGTGCATATCTTTACTTGTGAATTTAATAACTTTCTCTTCAGTATTTAAAATTCAAGAAAACTCATCATGCTGGATGACAGGCTTTTGAAACTTGTGGAAGAATAATTAAATCTAATTTATTTAGAATTCATATTATGATATGAATAATATCCTTACATAATTAATTGTATTTCATCTATATCGTAATACTAAGGCACATATGTCATCACTTTATTGAATGATACAAAAATAAATCATACAATAAGATAGGTAGCCTACCGCGATGCTAACAACGAACCAAATACTTTTTTTTTTTCTTTTTTTTTTGCCAATGGTTTCAGTACGTTTTGTAAGATAACATAAACTAATTCGTCAGTATTTTACACATACTTCTATGATAATCAACAGTGATAAATAATGTCTCAAATTACTATGGAATTTATAGATTATATGGAAATGGAAAACAAGACATTCCACCTATATTAGGAAATGTTTCAAGTTTTGAAATATAATATAATGTTATAAAGAAAAAGAAAAGGAAAATTAAAATGAGAAATCAGTGGACCAGCGGGGTGAATAAATGCAACTAACTATTTGGACGGAGCATGAGTGTATCAGGACCCACTTAGAACGGGCCCTGAAGTATTTATTTATACAACCCGTTCCGGTCCAGAACGGCACAAAAATTAAAACACAATGGTGCAGGAAAATACAGGAATAGAACGGTTATCAGTGTCAGGGGAGAGCGATAAAAAAAAATATATATATATTTAAAGTGTACGAGCGTTCTGTACAAACTTAAACGTTATCAGAAGTTACATCCCTTTTGTAGTGCCTTGGTTAAAAGTTGAGTTGGTGCATTCATTACTTGAATATAACCGAAGGCCCCTTATATGTTAAATGGGCATTCGGTTGGAAGAGAGAATGATTAGATCAATCTTTTATTTTCTGATTTTTATTTTAAATTTTATTTACTTTAATCGATATGCTGGGGAAACTTTGGAAGTAAATCTTCTCGCACAAGTCTCCATCAATATTCTTTATGGAAATAGTGGGGTGAAAGCTTATGGAAAATCCTTGATGCTTGATACAATGACATATATAGCTTGAATGGATGTGAAGATGTGATACTCCGTTATGGAAACTCCCTACCTATGAAATACAATTCATATTTAAAAGATAGAATAAGTGACTTCCAACAAGTAAACTGAACATCCTATATGCAAAACCTACATAGTGTGTTATACGAGGAAAATGCAGTAATATATTAGAAAATATCAATGAAAATTTAGAAATATTGAAAATTTATATTGCTCATTTTCTGAAAGACCAAACTGTTACATTGTAAAATCCGTAATTTTAGTAATTGTAAGCTTAAGTTCGGAAATAAGAAAAGTTGTTAAAATGCGAAGCCAATGTGATTTATTCATTTTACAGATAGGTTCATATAATATCAGGTCGAAACTGGCAACGAATGTAGTCATAGATGCAAAGGGACATTAATATTAGTATTGTAAACAATTAAATGGCATAGGAAATAATCTAAATTTCATAAAACAGTAATATGATTTACATAAAGAATACAACCAAACCGTATGAAGCAGTGCAGGATTTTTGTTTTAAGGCAGTTATCTCAATATTTGTTACACGGCAAATTTAAACCAACTTATTTCGAACAGTTTTGTTTTACATCAAGCATCATATATAAATTTCCGAAAGAATATCCTCCCTTTCCTTTGGAAACGAAGTATTCATGCAAATTTGACAAACAAATTTATTTTGAATACGCTTATTTATTACAGGTATCTATTCCTTAAAAAATAAAATCCTTTCCCCTCATCCTTTCTTGAATTGATGTTCCCTTTTCCAGCCATGTCCTTTTGTCTGGCCGCCTGGGAATTTCTGAACTCAACTCCTATTGCCTGAAGCCATTAATATTCATTACAGCTCTTCTTTACTATTTATTTACCGTTTTCCTTGTTTTTAAGTTTTTGTTTTGGTATTACTGCAACCCTCCGTTTATATTCTATGATATAGATGTCTTATATTTTTCCTTTACATGTTTAATAAGTATTTTCATTAATCAAACATCATTATAACACATGCCTTGTTAATTAGAAAAGGATAATAAGGAGTTGGCAACCATGATAGATTTACTTTCTTCATGATTTCTTATGCACGGTCTTCCAGGATTATGCAATCGTAGAACTATGTTGTTTTATTAGTAACTGGCTTGATATTTTTACATTTTAATTATATTTAACGGGTAAGAATAGTGTAGTAAATTACATACTCAAAATTATATAATTATTAAATATCTGAGGACCTTATATTGATCCAATGGATTTGTCTTTGCAATTATTTTTTGTATAATATTCTTAGTAATCAATCAAAGCAGCGGAGAAAAATTACATTAGATACTAACTACCTATACAATATTTTTACTTATAACTGAGAGGGATATCAAACAGCACCTTTCCATTTAACGTACTGGAAAAGGACACATCTTTAATCTGTATAGCTAAAATGAACAATTAATTCCACGAAACTCACTTGTAAGCCATAAATTTATGTCACTGGGTAAAAAGTATTTGAATAAAAGAGAAATTAGGAATAGATTAAGGAAGGTAAAGTCAGCCATCGTTTGTGAAATTATATCCTGTATAAATGACAGAAAAAAATTGAAATATAAAATTTTCAGAGTTTCTCATGACATTTTTGTTGCGCCCAATACAAGTGGCAATATTCAGTAAATACACCTAACACTAAAAAGCTGGAAAGAGAGAAAACATGTTTCAGTGATGGATGTCGATTTGTCAATAAGTTCTGCAAGAAAGTTTGTCAGTCTGTCAATTTATTCTCTCATAAGAAAATAGTGAAGGAATGGAGTGAAATACTGAAAGCGACAGTCAGGGGAGTGGAAGCTAATGGGTTTCCTCTAATGACTTAAGACCTTGTTCTTACACACGTGTTAAAGATGAAATATCCCAGCATAACGATCTCAGGTGTGGCAGAAATATGATTTTTTTTTCTGGAAGTTGGCTAATAGTTGATGAAGTCGTTAAGTAAAGCGAAGATAAGTTTGCCTAAAGTGCTACCTGCCAATTACACCAGTCGCCATACTAAATATATACCGAACATTTTGCACATACTCGCACACACACACGCATATGTATATATATATATATATATATATATATATATATATATATATATATATATATATATATATGTGTGTGTGTGTGTGGGTGTGTGTATATATATATATATATATATATATATATATATATATATATATATATATATATATATATCATCCTCATCTTCTCCTCACGCGCCTATTGACGCAAAGGCCCTCTGTTAGATTTCGCCGGTCGACTCTATCTTCAGATTTTAATTGAATACTTCTCCATTCCTCATCTCCTACTTCGTGCTTTATAGTCCTCAGCCATGTAGGCCTGGGTCTTTCAACTCTTTCAGTGCCTTGTGGAGCCCAACTGAACGTTTGGTGGACTAATTTCTCTTGGAGTGCGAAGAGCATGCCCAAACCATCTCCATGTACCCCTCATCATGATCTCATCAACATATGGCCCTCGAGTAATCTCCCTTATAGTTTTCATTTCTAATCCTGTCCTGCCATTTAACTCCCAATATCTTTCTGAGGGCTTTGTTCTCAAATATACTAAATCTATTAGAAATTGTTTCATTGTCATACCGTGACAAATGTCCATAGAGTAACATCGATCACTCTAAACTGATATATAATCTAATTTTTATATGTAATTTCAGGCGATTTGATTTCCAAATTTTACTTAACCTAGCCATTGTCTGATTTGTTTTTTTCAATCTCTCACTAAACTCTAATTCTAAAGATCCTACCTCATTAATCCTTTCTCCTTCCAATGATATTTCATCTTCCATTGCAAACTCCGTTCTTATCATCTCTCTTTCTTCTATTTATCTTCAGACCAACCTCGTGTGATATTTCATGTTTTCTGGTAAACAAGCATTGCAAATCCTTTGGTGTTCTGCTAACAAGGGTAGCATTATCAGTATACTCTAGGTCTGCTAAATTCCTATCACCAATCCATTCAATATACTTTGAAACTGTTGTTTTATATATATATATATATATATATATATATATATATATATATATATATATATATATACATATATATATATATGTATATATATATTAATATATATATATATATATATATATATATATATATATATATATATATATATACTGTATATCTATATCTATATCTATCTATCTATCTATCTATATATATATATATATATATATATATATATATATATATATATATATATAAACCACAGTGTCAAGGTGTTTTATTTGATAAGGCAATGGATGCAAATACGCTTCCATTCTTAATGAGATTTGAAACAAAGTATAATCGAAAGAACTCTACTATAGGTAAACTCATTATGCTTTGCAGATTTATAAGTAAGTGATGGTGCTTTTTATGAAAAAAAAAATATAATTCATAAAAAAGGTATGTGGGAAATGCAGATTGAACGTTGTTTCCATTCTTGAGTACAGATAATTAAAAAAAAATATTCTTTATTATATTTAAACTAATAGTATTTTTGAGTGGAAAAAATAATTCACAGGTGTAGTTCTACAGTTGAGTGTAACTTTAATCGGAGACGATGGTTTCAAATGTGGGAGTAGATTCTATTACACCATTAATTATAATAAGAATAAGAGAGAATGGGAAAGGCATAGGGACAAGGTGGATCAAAATGAAAGAATATTGAGATCATAAGGAGAAGGGAAAAGATTCTAGCTTGGTGTTTTCAAGACAACAAAGTCTTTGAGGGAAAATGTAGATTGGGAGAAAAATAAGATTTGGTGATTGTTTATTGACTATGGAAATTTCATGTATGGCATACACAACACATAAAGTAGGTTGAGATATACAAAAGGAAGAATTTTGAAGTTGAGGAGAAAGTTAAAGGGAAGATGTTGACCTATCGAAATGTTTACGCTTAATGTCAACAAGTGATTGATAGGATCTACTGCTCTGAATAAATTGGGGTAAGAAGAAAAAAAAATAATTTGGAAATATGATGAAATGGTTTAATGCTAGATACTGTTTATAAAATGATGTTTGTCATTAATTGAGTAAATATCTTGAAAGTTTGTTAATTATTAATGACAAAAGAGAATGTGAACTAACTGACACCAAACTTGCTGTTGACGTGTATCTGATTATTATTTTGATAAGGGCTGTTTCAGATGAGAGGAGATCAATTAAAAGGTAGAATAAGTGAAAGGGCAGTGCAACATAATGTTGAACGCGATTGGAGGAGAAAGAGAAAGTTATATAGAGAATGGAATGCATTTTTTAAGAAAGAACAAGACAGGTCTAGAAAAGAACACATAAGGTGTAGATTGGCCAAGAAAGAGTACACGATAAAATGGTGAAAGAACCAATACGAAAGTTGCTGTGGTCTTGGGGTTAGTTTTGTTAGAAAAATTGGGAAAAAACTCTTGGGAATGGAAATATTAAAAAAAGAAAAAATAAGGTTTTAGAGTGATTTCAGACTATAATTTGTCTTGCTCCTGATCTATATCAACCTACATACTAGGAAAAGCAAAGTTTTGATTTCTTAAACACCAATTAAAAATTATTTTCATTATTTATAAATGGGACCTACTATCGTCAAGAGCTTTTCAATGTTAAATGCACATTAATTTGCCCCTTTCATTATAAATTATTTATATACCATTAACCAAATATATTTTATGCAACACAATATTTTTTCTATTTATAACATATGTCACCCATTAAACTTAGCACATGAGAGATTTACGCATGAACAAATACAATCACGCAATCCATGGGTTCTTCTCCAAGTAGCTGGAAACCGATGAGAATACAGTATCCAGAAATACACGTGTACCTCCCAACAAGAAATCTTTAAGAGAATAAAGAAAGAAACCCAAACATCTCGTACTCAAGAAAAGGATGGACTCTTTATCCATCAGAGAAGATTTTGGTGTAACGTTGGAATTCTGCAAACATGACGTGATTACATCGCCATTAATCCAGCTTTGAAATTTGGCAGATGATAAGCTGTAAATTCTTTGTTAGCTGGAGGAAACAATTAGGAGACCAACAAAGGGTTAGAGAGATTGCCAGCTTTGTTTGATCTTGAACCGTCTGTTTCATTAATGCCCAATTTTCAAGGCTTTCGGGTAAGATGAATCGGCAGAGAGAGAGAGAGAGAGAGAGAGAGAGAGAGAGAGGGAGAGAGAGAGAGAGAGAGAGAGAGAGAGAGAGAGAGAGAGAGAGAGAGAGAGAGAAGAATATTGCAAGAACATAGCCGGGAATATCATTTCTTCTCTCATTTGTCATAAATAGTATATAGACTTATGTTTTTGTAATTATAGTACTCTATATATATATATATATATATATATATATATATATATATGTATATTTATATATATATATATGTATATTTATATATATATATATATATATGTGTGTATATATGTATATATGTATATATATATATATATATATATATATATATATATATATATATATGTATATATATATATATATATATATATATATATATATATTTTTTATATATATATCGTCTTATGTTTCTTCCTATATATATGTATATGTATATATATATATATATATATATATATATATATATATATATATATATATATATATATATTATATAGATATATATATAGATTATATATATATATATATATATGTATGTATATTTATATATATATATGTATATTATATATATATATATATATATATGTGTATATTATATATATATATATATATGTATATATGTATATATGTATATGTATATATATATTATATATATATATAAATATATATATATATATATATATATATATATATATATATTATATATAGATATATATATATATAGAGAGAGATTATATATATATATATATGTATATATATATATATATATATTTATATATATATATATATATATATATATATATATATATATATATATATATATATATATATATCGTCTTCTGTTTCTTCCAGTGTTTCGTTTCCAATCTCTAGAGATCCATCCTGTTATCCTTTTTATCCAGCTATTATCTGTCATTTTCATTATATGTCCTGCGCACGTCCAATTCTTTTTCTGGCAAGTTGTTAGGGTATATATATATATATATATATATATATATATATATATATATATATATATATATATATGTATATATATATATATATATATGTATATATATATATGTATATATGTATATATATATATATATATGTATATATGTATATATATATATATATATATATATATATATATATATATATATATATATATATATATGTATGTATATATGTATATATATATGTATATATGTATATATATATGTATATACGTATATATATATATATATATATATATATATATATATATATATATATATATATATATATATATATATGGTAATTCTATCACTAACCATTGTGATTTTGTAGTTTTCAAATGTGCCACAAATACCTATTAATATTGAATTAATTCTGGCAAGGGATCAAAGATCCGTAGAGAAATTCTTTTTATAAGATATTGTCTTATTGATTTTTTTATCTTATTTTATGTCAGTAGAGCGTTTCAGATTCTAAATATTATTAATATAACTAATAACAAGAATGCATTGGATAGTAAGTTGAACATACGAATGCATGAGAGAATACAGAAATCCTGATCAGGCCATTTTTGGTAAAACTGTAGGTATCAAGATTTCAGATGAATTTATATGAAACTTAACCACAAATTAAAATTAAAATGAAAATGAAATCTAGTTTCCTTAATCTAGTGCACGTTCCTTTCATCTACTGCTTTACTCTCAATTCCTTTCATACTTTCCTTATTTTAAATTACTCGTTTATTATCCATATCTGCGATATCAATTACCGGTACTCTAAGAAGGGATGATTTTGACCGTCCATTAATGATTAAGGTATCTTTCCAAAACTATGAATTATCTCTAATTCTAACGACATTGTTGCACTCTATTTTCTAATCATTCTTCAACAAGAGTGAGTGAGTAAAGTCCACATTTTAATCAATCATTTTGTCTCCTAATATTTTAGAAAAATAACTGCTTCAAACGACACTTACAAATGCATATACAATATATGTGAAAGTAGATGTAACATTTTCATATGGTTTAGAGACTATCTTTCCTGTCATCTTACTGAATTAAGTGGAAGTATCTTTATTCTCTTTTGCTTTAAAATGGTAGTTAAGAAATTTAGGCAGTTTGTAGCATGCCATAACAATACAACAATACCTTTTTTTTAATAAATGTTTCAGACAATTACTGGCAATAAAGGAAATTACGTTCTTTTTGCAAAATCTTTTTTATTAAATCATCATGATGGTTGCTGGTGAATAATAAATAAGAATTTCTAATTGGCTTAGAGGCCGTAAATCGGATTGATCTTTAATTTGAAAACAGAGAGATATAGAGAGAAATTCTCATATTGAATGCCAAACAAACAACAGGTCCTAACTGCTGACAAAGTTCAACAGAAAAAATATGTCTTTTGTAAATAACTGTAGATGTTAGATAATAATGGAAGAGATTATTATAAAGCTCTTATTCATTTATGAATACGAAAAATCTATAAAAATCAAACATAAATGTAAAAATGTTAGCATTCAATGTAAGGGATAAATCGTAATTTGGGCGGAAGAAATTATGACCTAAATAGTACTTTAGTGAATTTTGTTAAATTATTGGTTTTCATAGAAGAAATATACTTTATCTAGAGCTAAAATCTAATTCCAATGTATTCTTAATCCCCAATGCAAGTTCGTAAAAGGCGCCTTTCTTTTTGAGACAGTAGTGTTACTATACATGCGGTATTTACCTTGTTCTTTAACTTGAAAGAACTCTGTAATAGATAGATAGATAATAAAAGTAACCGTGGGAACCTGTATCAAACGACATATTCAATTAATTTCTCGAGAAAGGACTTAGTCGCCATGAACAGTCTTCGTGATTGAGAGCTATCTTTAAAAGTCATATATTTCGGGAAGACGTGTTTGCTACCTTAGGGGTTTCTTCGTAAACCCTTTATTTGTCTATGTCTTTGGAGACAGTGCACGTTCCTAAAGTCACTTTTTTTAAATCTTAGGAAGTTGGGTTGAACTACATTGTTAAAAGAAGAAGAAGAAAAAAACCTCGGAGAAAGGCTTGATTAATCTCTACTTTGGTATAAATTGTTGGTCTTACCCTTAATATATTTTGGCATTGATGAGCTAGATTACTTATTCATAAACAAATACATACATACATACATACATACATACATATATATATATATATATATATATATATATATATATATATATATATATATATATATATATATATATATATATATATATATACATATATATATATATATATATATATATATATATATATATACATATATATATGTATATATATATATATATATATATATATATATATATATATATATATATATATATATATAGTGTGTGTGTGTGTGCGTGTTTTTTGGGAACACAGCTACTCTCTAATGAAATTTTCATTGAAGGTGATTGCCTTAGTGGCGTCAATATGTTTCCTACAGAAATCCTCTTATTAGCTTCAATGATTTATTACAAGAAATAGGACCTGAAGAAAACATTGCCTCTCTTAATGTGGAAAGCTTCTTCACAAATGTCCCTGTCGAGGAAACCATAGACATAATACTAAACAGAGTATATAGATCCAACGTGGAACGACTACCCATATCTGAGGATGTTCTTAGACGTTGAAACCCAGTACTATGGAAGCTCCATTTCTCTCTCACCGTGGGCAATCATTTCGACAAATAGAGGGTGTAGCCATGGGATCTCCTATTGCCACCTATTTGACAATCTTTATATGGCATTCGTCGAAGAATAGACCTTGCTACAACACAAGAAGTCAAAAATCTATGGATAGTGTATCGATGACCTTAGTCGACTCGACAAAAAATAGAAGAGACAGAAAAATTAGCTGACATTCTTAGGAGAAATTCCTAGTTCAATTCCACAACCAAAAATAGTCAAGGATAAACTCTTCCTTTCCTCAATGTCTTACTTAAACAAAGAGAAGACCAATTCAACGTTATACACTTAACCAAGCGACGTAGGAACATGTTTAAATGCGAGAGGTGAACGCCCCGAAGCATACAAAAATTTAGTAGCAAGTGCTTAAGTCAAAAGAACATTTCCACACAGCATATTTTGAAAAGACGTAGACGCCGAACTAAACTGAATTTTCAATTACTAACCAGTAATGGATATCCGTACATTATGATAAACGAGGCACAAGTAAGAAATTCAACAACCCACGAGAATGGAATCTGATGAAGAAAAAACCTTATCATCTACCACCACATCAGCTTAAGGTCAACCTACAAAGATGAAACCCGGACATTGCAAGGAATTTTCAATCAACGAGTTGCCCCAAAAACCCCTACCAGATGGTAAAACCTATAACTATATATACCAACCCTAACCTAATTTTGGCTCTCTTAATGAGAAACTGTACCACCCCGTATGACCAAAGGAAGCTTGTACATCTGTAGTCTATTGGTTTTCATACTCTTAGGAGATGTGTAAATCTCAGAAAAGATAACATTGAACACTACTACCGCGACGCTCTGAAGACGTATGCTAGCCCACAGAAATCAGGGAGCAACACTTTATTGATATCCATGGCTGGAAAACCTCTCTAAAAGAATTATTGACGGAACCGAAATTGTTCACCGAGAGAGCAACTACGACAGGCTCATAATAGCTAGAGCTGTAAGCATCGCCCTCCAAAGGCCAACACTCAACAATATTCTAATTATTCCCGCCCTTCAAACAGAAAACGATGCCGATAATCTCTGCAGTGTGTATACAGGTGTCTTTGCATAAGTAGAACCTCGGTTTACGAATTTAATTCGTTCCTAATGCGAACTCGTAAACAGAAAAATTCGTATCGCGAAACGAATTTCCCCATAAGAATGTTATAAAATCGAAATAATTAGTTCAACCCATCTACAAAAACCAATTTTCACAAATTTTTCCTTACACATACAGTACTCTACTGTACTCTACACAAAATTATTAAAATGTTGCAGTCATTTAATGAGGAAAATATGGATATGCATGCACAGTAAACCTGAACTTTACCTTAGAGGAGTGTCGCTGCTGGCTTGATGGAGACGAGAGGAGGGGAAGGAGGAGGAGGGGGTTACTGCTTGGAGGGAGAATCTCCCTCCATGAGAACTTCAGGAACGTTGACTGGAGTTCTCTCGCGAGAATGGCATTCACTATCACTGGTTTTGCGTTTGCGAGACTCTTGGTCGTCGTCTTTCACAGTTTTTTTCTCCCCCTTCACAAGATATTTTTCAATAGACACCTGCTTTTGTCTGTTCTTTAAAATTTTATAGAAGTGACCCACCCCATTATCGACTAATAAATTTATTGCACGGTCTGTTTCAGCCTTATTCGGGACATTTTCCTCAAGAAAACTTTTCACGTCTTCCCACTTCTTTAAAAAATCTTTTATCTCACTCGAAGACAGTGATTTTGCAGTGCCTCCCTCCTCCTCAGATGAGATTTCCTCTATTACCTTTCTTTGCTGCTGCTCGTGCAGGTCCTTCAGCTCCTCGGTGGTCAGCTGCTCCTTATGCTCCTGCAGGAGGTCGTCGATGTCATCCGTGTCCACCTCCAGCCCCATTGCCTTGCCCAAGGACACAATATCCTCGTCAACTGCTTCCTCCTGGTTGGGTTCGAACCCCTCGAAATCCCGTTCTGCAACGGCGTCGGGCCACAGTTTCTTCCAGGCGGAATTGAGGGTTCTCCTGGTGACTCCTTGCCAGGCTTTATCAATTAGAGTCAGGCAGTTGTAGATGGAGTAGTGATCCTTCCAAAACTCTCTGAGGGTAAGGTTGGTGCCCTCTGTTACTTCAAAGCAGCGCTGGAACATAGCTTTGGTATAAAGTTTTTTAAAATTTGAGATCACTTGCTGATCCATGGGCTGGAGTATTGGAGTGGTGTTGGGGGGTAGGAACTTCACCTTAATGAACTTGTATTCCTCCGCTATGTCCTCTTCAATGGCTGGAGGATGGGCAGGAGCATTGTCCATTAACAGCAAGGCTTTGAGTGGGAGGTCCTTCTCCAGGAGGTATCTCTTGACTTCGGGACCAAAAACCTCGTTCATCCACTCAACGAAGAAGATCCTTATCACCCAAGCCTTCGTATTAGAACGCCACATGACGTGCAACTTTTTCTTCTGCACATTGTTCTTCTTGAAGGCTCGTGGATTCTCCGAGTGATACACCAGGAGAGGTTTAATTTTGCAATCCCCTCTGGCGTTGGAACAGAACAGCAGGGTTAGACGGTCTTGCATGGGCTTATGGCCAGGAAGGGCCTTTTCTTCTGCTGTGATATAGGTCCTCCTGGGCATTTTCTTCCAAAAGAGGCCTGTCTCATCGCAATTAAACACCTGTTGGGAAACGTAGTCCTCGGAGTCCACGAGCCTTTTGAACTCTTTCACAAAAGACTCTGCTGCCTTCGTATCGGCGCTGGCCCCCTCGTCATGCCGAACAACACTATGGATACCCGTTCTCTTCTTGAATTTTTCAAGCCAACCACGGCTTGCCTTAAAACTTTGTTTTTCTGCTGATGTGCCTGGCTCACTTCTCACCAAGTCCTCGTAAATGGTTCTTGCCTTCTCGCAAATCATGTTCTCATTTACTGAATCTCCTGTGAGCTGCTTTTCATTTAACCACACCATTAATAAATTTTCTACGTCATGAAGAATAGGTGGCCGTTGTTTTGACAACGACGATACACCTTTAGCTACTTTAGCGGCCTTTATTTCTTCTTTTTTCTTTAATATTGTGCATATCGTCGACTGCGAGCGATTGAAAAAACTAGCAATGTCTTTCACACGCATGCCTTGGTCATGCTTCTCGATGATCTCCTTCTTCATCTCGATCGTTATCATCAGCTTCTTCTTACTGCTTTCCTTCTTCGACATCTTAGGAGCCATTGTCTATCACAATAATACACAGTACAGTACTGTAATCACAAATGAGTGAAAATAAAACAAATCACAAACCACGTGTAAAAATCACAAAGAAATCGTCCACGAATTCACTAAGTATGTATGCTATCGAGACGGCGGATACTGAGATAATGAACGAGTGAAGGAGGTAATAAAGGGGTTTAGGGGGTGGTAGGTATGCGTGGGAGGAGTCACGTGACTCCATTGTGAGATGCTGTCGTTAAGTTATTTCCATGGAAAATGCGATCAGGAAGCGCGGCGTTAACACTTTTCCACAAAAAACGGCGCGTGGGAGGGAAATTTAAATTCGTTAACCGATACAATATTCGTTAACCGAGACGAATTTTTCAGAGAAAGTCACTTCGTAATCCGAAAAATTCGTAAGCGGAGTCGTTCGTAAACCGAGGTTCTATGTATGCGTATATAAGTGTATAATCAGCCATGATCCTCTTCATAATCTAAGGATCTTTGAAATTTGAAAAATTTTCAACTTCTTATTTTTAATTTTGTTTAGTATATTTTCAAAATAGTCAATCATAATTTTTGTAGAATTTCATAAATGAAAGGAATCGTAAACTTATTCTCATTAGAAATCATAGGATAAAGACAGTTTTGTCGAAAGAGTGCTGCAATGAACAGAATAATTGAAGCAAAGAAATATTCACAGATTCTTTACCCAAATATTTATATCAAAAAATGTAAAAAGCTAAGAAAATGCAAGGATTCTTATCGGAAACATACTAATATCACGAAGGCAATCACCTTCAGTGAATAATATATATATATATATATATATATATATATATATATATATATATATATGTGTGTATATATATATATATATATATATATATATATATATATATATATATATATACATACATATCATCATCATTTCATTTTACGCCTATTGACGCAAAGGGGCTCGGTTAGATTTCGGCAGTCGTCTATATCTTCAGCTTTTAATTCAATACTTCTCCATTCATCAACTCATACTTCTCGCTTCATAGTCCTCAGTCATGTAGGCCTGGGTCTTCCAACTCTTCTAGTGCCTTTTGGAGCCCAGGTAAACGTTTGGAGAACTAATATATATATATATATATATATATATATATATATATATATATATATATATATATATATATATATATATATGCGTGTAAGTGTGTACATATATGTATATATACAGTATATGTGTATTTATATGTTGATATATAAACACACACACACACCATACACACACACACACACACACACACATATATATATATATATATATATATATATATATATATATATATATATATATATTTATATATATATATATATATATATATATATATATATATATATACAGTAATTATATTTGTGAAGACATAATTGTTTTGAAGGTATATAAAGGAAAAACTTTAATAACAGTTCTGAAAAAAAAAATCCCTCTTTTAGTCCAATACAGTTATTTTAATCATTCTGTCTGACTTATATGCAATTCAATCTTTTCACTTTATAAAGTTGTGAAAGTTTTAAAATCCCAAGAGCAGACCATGTATTTTTTTGTGCTTAAAATCACAAGAAAACAGCAGTTTACGGGAAGGGGCATAAAATTACCATATGCTGGCAAAAAAACTCCCCTCTCTGCCAACCAGAAAAGGTTGATTAGTATTCATAGAAAAATACTCCCAAGAAAGGATTTTCTGGGACAACACGAGAAGCCTTTCCAAATGCCCTGTCAACCGTTTCCTATTTTTTCTATTTCCCTTATTTTTCCACATCATCTTGTGTAGGCCAGTGGAACTAAATATTTTTTTATACACATTTAGAGGAAAAAAATGACGTATCTTTCGTTAAACATTATGATTATCGTTATTAAAGGAAGAAATTCTTTTTAAAGGTAATATGAGAAATTGACAGTCATGCATATTCATGCAGATTTTAAGAGTAAAAGTATTGTTAAATTATTCGGTAACAAAGTTTTCATAGAACTTCATAACCAAATAATATAATTATATATAATTTTTTCTTGATTTCCTGTTGAAAATTGGTTGGGTTTACTTACATATTCAATGTCCATTCCAATAGAAACTTAAGACGCTTGTTTTTTTAGTATCAAGCTCAAAATGAAATGTTTTTATGATTTAAAAAAAGTATATTATTTGATTGGTATGAGATTAAGGGGCCAAGGGATTCTGCTTTACTTAACTGTTAAAGTTGAAGCGCATGCATTTTTTCTTTTATTATTCATACGACCATTCATAAGTTTGAATTAAGGACAATAATCCTTAAAATTTCTCTCTGAAGTTCTCTCGAAAACTAGAAACACCAGGAGATTATGTGAAAGCTTAAGGCTAAACCTTAAATGGACAACAAAATACTATTTTTGAGTACATAAAGTACGTTACCTGTTCATGCTAACCTGGTACAGAAATTTTTTTTTTATTGCATTTCACGTCGCAGAGAACACAGCCGCAGGATAACCGCTTCTTACTGTTTTGCGGAAATCCCGCACATTTCTATTTCGAAAACTTCTCTTGAAATAAATTTTTAAATAATGGGGTGCACAGCTCCTCAACATAACCAAACAAGCATATTTGTTTATTAAAAAAACTAAGGAAATATGAGTAAGAGATTCGTTGATTTTATGACCTTGAGTGATTTCTTAAAGAATAAATGGTACCAAGACTTCAACAGTTAAAGGTGACTGGTTTCAGTTCCGGTTCCATCAGAATAGATGATCACCAGAGCGTCAGCAGGGCAAGCCCTACCACAACAGTAGCCTTCCCAGTAAATAGCTTAAACTCACGGTCCTGGGCGGGGATCGATCTCTTGCCACGCGAATGCGAGGCAAACACGTTATCACTGTACTAGCCAGATCATTAGATGCTGACATCAGATAATAGTAAATAGATTTATAACTTTCTTTGTACCCGAGATATGAAATCTCAATGATCTCCCATGATTAATTTTGAAAAAAATGAACAAGAAAAGGGTCTGAAAAGTTCCTTGAAATGAGATTGTAGATCCTCTTAGTATGGATACAAAAACTATGAGAAAAATGTTTCAATTCTTCCATTCTCCCTTGTTTTGAATATTGTTCACCTGTCTGATCTTCAACTGCCAAATCCCATCTTAATGTATTGGACAAAAACTTGCGGTCTATTAAATATCTTATTCGTGATCAGGATATTAATCTCAGTCTCAGGTAGTTCTTCATGCATGTTGCGTAAGATTTTCCATAATTTTGACCATTCTTTGCAATCAGATCTTCCCAGACTGTAGCATCATATACGTAGTACTAGATATGCAGTTAATTCTAACAGGTTAACATTCTCCATCTAAAGGCTCGGCACTATACGGTATTCCAGAAGTTGTGTTCCAGCTGTGACCAGATTGAGAAATAATTCTCCTAATCAGGCAGTTGAATCGTTGAAACTTCAGAAGTTCAAACTTGCAGTGAGTGTTTTCATGTTGAACAGGTGAAATGAGTTTCTTCTCATAGTTTATATTGGCAGATCTATTTTAACGTTGTTAGTGATCTGAAGATATTTTATAATTTTTATTCATTATTTCTTCTAAATAGATGATTTATTTCCGTATTGTCTTTCCTTACAAGGATATTTTCCCTGTTGGAGCCCTTGGGCTTATAGGTTCCTAATTTTCCACCTAAGGCTGTAGCTTTAGCTAGCAATGATAATAGTACGATTTCTCTCGATGTGCTGAAATTTCCAGACCAGTCTAATCTTTATTCCCATTTCTATCGTTCATAGGATATTTGTAACTTGTTTGACAAACGTTTTTAATACTTTGAAAAAATCTTGATTAACCTTTCTTGACATCCAACAACCTATCGTTTTTGTTAACTTTTCCATGGAATCAAAAATTTTAAATAAGGAAACATTTCTTGTGATTTATTGGGAATGATTTAACTAACTGATATCGTTACAGAAGAAACCCTTCCTCTGAAAAACTTTTGTTTAGAGCAAAACTTTATTTATATTCTCAGTAATCCCGGAGACATAATACTAATATATATTACATTTTCGTCTCTCCAAACTATCATCTTCATCTCTATGACCAGCACCAAATTCCACAAAACATCACGATGAATATTTGTAATAATAAAGATAAATATTGACATATTTATCAAATATCTTGAACAGCTTAATGCAACAGCCACACTTCCCCTATATGAATGAACACTGGCTCTTGTTGCTATAGGTATACTCCGATTCTTTTTATTTATTTTCAGAGACCATCAGCATCCCCGTCTTGCAGGTGGCCTCTCTCTCTCTCTCTCTCTCTCTCTCTCTCTCTCTCTCTCTCTCTCTCTCTCTCTCTCAACGATCCTTCATTGACTGAGAAAGAACGTGGCCGTTATTGGTAAGGAAAAACATTATGTATATACACACACACACACACACACATATATATATATATATATATATATATATATATATATATATATATATATATATATATATAATGGATTCTTTTAACCTATATTGAACCAAGAAACAACTTTACTGACATGCATACATTTGCAAAAGAAATGATGATAAGGTTTATTTTATAACTGATTCACACTCTGGAACGCCCTTATTAACAAACACAAATTCGCAGTTGGATAATGCAACGCAGTCAGACGTTGGCGAAGACACAGAAATGTGACAATTATTATTTTCATCATTCGATTTGTCTATTTTGATTACGCTGATTATAAGTACATCAAATTGCACCACAGCTATGTACCTTCTGGCATATAACTATTACTCCTTAAATGATTTGAATCTATAATGAATAATGCTATTCTCCATTCAGTGAAATGCCATTTGACAGAGCTGTCCCAAACGCGTCCCACACACCTTAACTATGCTGATGATTGTTAACTTGGTCACTTGTACAGGGACATGACTTACCATACATGCGTTCTGATGAAGGAAGTTAATATTACACACTTTCATAAGTAAACTCAGGTTGCTTCTGATATCATATGATTAAGAAGTCACAATTTGCCGATAAAAATACTCATTCTTAACAAGGAAACGATCGTTGGACAACTTACCAACTACCACTTCTCTAGCCTCTATCTTCCTAGCACACTTTTTGACACGCGTGATCTTCTAATAATAGTCTATATTAGGTTGGATAAGGTGCCTTAGATGCCATCTATTGGCGGTAAAGTGAAACTCGTTACCATGTAAGGGAGGTAGCTAGTGGAGTTATTATGCCTTTTGGAATGTAACATTGATGTTATTCTACGTAGTTTTTATTAAGAATATATGTCATACCATGAAACATCAATTATCTATTGGTTTTATGAAAATGTACTGTATAATTACTTGATTGTCACACCGATTTCAGTACACATGGCATTATTTGGCGACCGTCGTAATTGAGCTACCGATTGTTTGCTGAGGAAGTATTAGTGTGACATTTATTATGAAATTTTTAATTTCCAAAAAAAATAAGTTTTGGCCAGATAACAAGGAACATCAAGTTCACGTGCGTCTGTGTAATAGCAATTTTGTGCATAAATAGCAACAGAAATGAAGTAAAAGAATTATAATGATTGGATGACTGGGATAATTAGTAATTTGGTACCCTACTGCTAAGGCCATCTATTGGCCATGAAAATAAACAATGTGTAGAACTTTAATCCTTGCATTCTGGAATCTTCCATGGCGTCATTTTGGTTTAGATATAGCCAAAAGTAGCCTACTTATTAGGAACTGAATATAATTAATAAATTCCACACATATTTATACATAACTATCAATATATCACCATTTCCTAAGTGGATAGAATCATTCACATGAGTGGAACAAGGGACGTGTGGTGCCATCTTTGGACAAGAAGTAGAGACACTCGAATTCTATTCAAATTTGACTAGTGTGATTTCTGAAGCATACTTTCATGGTAGTTTTTTTAAATCAATGCATCAAAAATTCATAGTTTCCATAATAGTATTTTCCTTTGAATTTTTGGGTCCAAGTTATGGTAATTATATATGAAATACAGATTTATTTTGCAAAAATATATAGAGCAGATCCCAATATTCTATAAGCAGAGTTTGAACCCAAAATTTAACCAATATATATTCATGTCCACAGCAAATACGTTGTTAGCTAATCAAAAGACCAGTTATGCCTTGTTACATGTACCGGGGGGGTATATAAGCGTTTTTTTCCGGGTGAGGGACTAAAGTTTGAAAAGACAGTGATAGTGGTGGGGGGGGGGGGGCTCGGCCAGAAATTTTTTTTCGAGGAAACTCCCTTGGATGCAAATTCCTGGTATCCGACAGCACATTGTAGCATCAACAAAATAAGATTTTTTGGACGATTTGTATGCAACCAATTGCAATCTGTACACATTGACTATAATGAAATACCGGTAACCCTACTAGATGAATTTATCAAAAACATACTAACGATGTTAATTCTTTGCTATAAACTCATTCCCAATATAGATGAAGTTAGGGCTATTCAGTTTTCTAATGGTATTATTTTCAGAAGTACAAACTCTACTAAGTGAACAAGGTGTTTGATACTAATTGTGTTTCATATTGAGTATTTGTGTTACTTTTGATAGTGAATAAAGTCCAGCTTCAACCCATGCTTAGTCAGTACCACTTCCTTCCACATCTTTACCCAAGGTACCCAGTGTCTAGAGCACGATGTCTAGCTCACCAGGGCGAAGCAAAAAATGTTTTTGGATGTCATCTCGCTCAATCCCCAATTTCATGGCCATATTGAATTGCTGAAGATAAGAGTCATAACTGTGATAGTTTCTGATCTCATGCCATGAGTAGCGTTATACCTGCTCTCATCAGACCTGGGAACAAGGTATCATAACCTGTTGGTGGCAAGCATATTAGAAATGGTACTAAGGTAATGTTTGTCTTGGGACTAGACAGAGACAAATAAAGAGTAGAAGGCACTCCATGTTTCTGGAGAACTTGGTTTTACTTTAATTTTTTGTTGAAGCCCAAACAGCCAATAACCTATGCCATATCTTTCTCCTTATTTGGTTCTGTACTAGACTTGAAGAATTCAGTGTACAAGCATACTTCTGAGTGGGACAGTGACGTCTAGTTGGCTTACCTTTTCTACAGGGGACATAGGCTTGATGTTGTTGTGCATATCTAGAGGTAAGCGGATATTAAGGGCAGTTTGAGCATGGTGTTTGAAAGCTATATCTTCAAATTTGGTGTGCACATATGAAATTTTGTTCCACCACAGATGCCATCTAGTTCATAGATTCGGCCCTGCTGGTCCTTTTAGCCTGATGTAAATCTTGGGTAGAATACTTGCAGAAGAGCTGAAGAAAAGTATGGTTCATAACTATCAAATGTTCTTTCGAACTTCCTCAGTATTGCACTAGCAATGTCTCTTCTCAATATTCTAGCTGCTTTCTAAATGATTTTCACATCGTTTAGGTCTTTTGTATCTGTGGTCATAGCACCAGCTAACAGGGTTTCTTTGGCTTTTGTAAAAAGTTCTTGTTTAGGCTTGGTTTTGTCTTGGGGCCTGGTAAAGTGCACGTAAGGGATATTACCCAGAATCAGTTGCTTTGGGTAAGGTTTTTAATGTGGATTTTTTAATAAGGCAAACAGAATGGTTTATAGCAAACTGATTGGTTTATAGCAAACTGATTGGTTTATAGCAAAAAGATTGGTTTCTAGCATACCAAGTTGTAAGTGTTCAATTTCGTTCATATTCAAAGATGAACTGTATATCAGTGACCATCATGTCAAGTTTTTCCAGGTCAAACACTAATCAAGGAAAATAAATCTGTTATTTTGGGGGTCTGTTAGCTTTTCTATGCTTTACATGTCTTAGCACCGAAGTTGATATATGTTTTTAGCAAGTGCTGTAAGGAGAGCACACAACATTTCTCTATATGACTTTCAGAAGTTTGTTGTTTATCTGTTGGCCAATGAATTTGAGTTGAATGCTCCCATATTTTTAATTGAAACATTGTGTAATCTGTCTGTTTTATCTTTCTGAAAATGACACCCATTTTCTTGTTAAACGTCTGACTTCTGATAATTGCTGTAATGTGGAAACGCTTTCAGGTGCAGCATCAGATTTTGGCAGCTGATCTTTTGTCTTCCGTTTTATATAACTGGCACTGTCTATCACTTGTCCATTCTCGTATCTAACCCTAGATCGTTCATTGCATGTTGTATGTATGGGATCCTGTAATAGTTCATCGGCGGACAAACATTTAATGCGACACTTCATTTCAGAGAATTCTTTTTCCCATATAAACATCGAACAGCAGTGGTTGTAATTAGTTTCTATACTAAAGCACATAGTTTGTATGATCTTTTTTCTTGCTACTCAACTGACACATAAAGCTTAGTGCAAAATCCACCCTTTTTTAATTCTTGTTTGATGTTAACTCTACCATTGTGATTAATTTGAGGCTGTGGATACTGTGGGTACTTGTAGCTTTCAAAAAAGAAAAGAAAATTTTTGTTTATACACCAATGGAACCTTAAACTAATGCGAATAATCACTGCCGATGACTGAATTTGAATGTCAAGTGTTGGACTCAAATGTTGAAGCAGAAATGGCAGACTTTGTCTGAAGGGGTACATGATAAAAGATTAGTAGTCAGGTGAAAATTATTGTTACCATGGTCACCATTATGTATAATTTCCAAACTCTACAGTATATGCTGGGAAAAAAAATAACTACAAATTCAGGCTATTTTGCCAACGTGGCGGACATCTTGGATTTCAGGCCATTAGAATGCTGAAAATGACACCCATTTTTTTTTTCAAATATTTATACTATCATCTATTACTAAATCGATTTTTTTGCTTTCACCAAAGAAATACACAGTTACTTTTCATGATAAATGACCCTAGACAATTGGTGATCGGACTTGCCTTGGTCAGTCTCATATAAAAAGAACTTAGCAAACTAAATTTATTTTCCCATTTATGACGAAACAATTACAGTGAAGA
Source organism: Palaemon carinicauda (assembly GCF_036898095.1). Taxonomy (NCBI): domain Eukaryota; kingdom Metazoa; phylum Arthropoda; class Malacostraca; order Decapoda; family Palaemonidae; genus Palaemon; species Palaemon carinicauda. Next base: position 134,771,008 of record NC_090730.1, read on the forward strand.
GGGTTTAAAATGTGGGCATGAGGATAAGGCTTATACCTTCATTCCATTTTCATACAACTCTTGCAAAAGCGAGGTCCTTATTTTTGGGAAATGTATATAAAACTGAAACACTTTTTTCATTGTCAAATTGCATTAATGTGTTCTATTCGTTTATGTCTCCCATATGATCTTGCTTCTCATGTCCTTATGTGTCATTACTAATTTTACACTGTGAACCTCAGTTTACTTGTTTCGTAAAACATGATCTGCTGTCCACAAAGCCTTCATTAATCAGACAATGGACTACTGAGCTATCGTGTCTTTGTTCACTGGGAGGTCCGTTACGGAGGGAAGTATTCATTCTTGTTGTAACGGTGTGGTCCATAATCTGATTTACTGCAGATCTATTTCACTAATGCTACTTTTCACTTTCTGTTATGCTCCTCCTCGCTCTTGTTCAATAGCGCTATTCAATAAGCACGTGGTAATGGAGATTTTATAACCGGTGGGAAATAATTTCCGTCTGACCCAAATATTTTTTTATGATTTGATGTGAATCTATTTGTCGTGTGCCTATGTACACGTGGAGGCCATCACGCAGGCTTGCATCTGTTTCCAGTTTAATTTCAGTTGAATGTGAATTGCATGTGATCATCTGTGCCACATCTCATTTTTTTTAGCAGTCAGCATGGGATTCTTAATACATGTAATTCAAATGCCTGACGTAGGTCACTAGGAAAAATTAGGAGACCATATGAAAAGTTTTCGTAAGATGGACAAGTAGGTTCAGTAATAATCATGTAAAAAAGGAAAAAAAAGAAATCTTCCATGATAGAATATCGACTTCAATTATGAAATCTTTCATAAACTTACTTTTGCAATATGTCTTCCAATCCGAATCCTCTTTAGGAAAAACACATTAAATCTACTCACAAAGAGACTGAACTTCCCCGTGTACCCTATTATCCTTTCTATACTGTTATATTCCAAGTATTTTTTTCTTTCTTTTGATGTTATCGATAATGCTAGTAGTATTATGAAAACAAGCTATTTTCTCTTTAATGTTTCGTTAACATAAGAAACCATTCTTTTCAGGCCATTATGGTCATTGGAATAATGTACTTGTCGACATTATAACCATCATTGATTTAAATGAAATACGCATTTGATAAATTATCCCGTCACCCTTTAGGTGAGTGAGAGAGAGAGAGAGAGAGAGAGAGAGAGAGAGAGAGAGAGAGAGAGAGAGAGAGAGAGAGATAAACTATTATTACATGCAACTGAACTTGAGAGGAAAGGCCGACTAATCGCAGTGGATTCCTTTGGGTGATCAATAATCTTTGAAGGTTCACAGAGGCAAAATTGATGAGATGTCGAACTCTCTCCTCTGGAGAATAGAGTGTGTGTTCAACGAGTTAGACTTGTAGGTTCTTTTAATACCTTCGTGTTTTCTATATGCATTTCTCGGTATTCTTTGCCTTCAAAGGATATCAGAGTGTTTATAAAATACGAAGTCATTCAGATTGCAAGGAAGCTTTCCATTAGAGAAGGTTTCAAAGTGGATGTGTTTATCTGCTAAAACACAGCCTTTGCATCATATATATTCATTTGGATTATGCTGAAATAATTAATGCATTAATTACGTCTTTATAGTACATAATCATTACATAGACATACAAGTTTATTTGTTTAATTTAGCCTTTTATTGTGAACTCATATAGCAGTAGCTTCAATCTCTCTATATTTATAGCAATGAAAATTCAATTATCAATATTGAATTTTAATTTCCATATACAAGGATATGTAGAATATTCCTAAAATAGACCTAATACTAAAGGAAGACATTATAACAGGAGGGAATTATACTGGCGGTATATGATCTTAAGGGATTTCTGATTGGATTAGAAAAGTTTTTCAGGTTGATTAAGGTAATGGATTTATGGTAAGGTAAACTTTCAGGTTTTAAGCCATTTAGGAAACCATAGGAAAGAACTGAATACATTCGTAAGATAAGTTAGGTCGAACTCTTAATAATGAAATCTGTTTCGAAGATACTTTCTTGCTATTGTGCTCTATAACAGAATGAAAAAGAAGCTAATTTCAAGTAAATATCACCTTTAACTGATGAAAGGGAATGTGGGACATTGAACAAGTTAGTCTTCATGTATCTTCCATGAATGATATATAATTGGGATACATACACAAATACATATACATATACACACACACACACACACATATATATATATATATATATATATATATATATATATATATATATATATATGTGTGTGTATATATGTATATATATATATATATGTATATATATATATATATATATATATATATATATATATATATATATATATATATATATATATATACACTTGTGTGGGGATGGAAAGATTTGTGTGTATATATATATATATATATATATATATATATATATATATATATATATGTATATATGTATATGTATATATACACAAGTATATACGAACATAGTATTATCATTATGACTATCTAAGTTACAACACGAGTTGAAAAAGCAGATGTCATAAACCCAAGGGATGAAACAAGGAAAAATAGACCTGTGAGGAAAAGGAACAAGGAAACGCTTTAAAATATATCTGCCATATAAATACTGAGTAGATACTTATGACAGCCTGTTCATCATTAAAAAAAATCGCTGCAAGTTCCAACGATTCAACTTTATGGTTGGGATGATCATTCCACAATCTGGTCACAGCTGGATTAAAACTTCTAGAATTCTGTCTGTTATTGAGCCTTACAATGGAGAACGCAAAACCTAATTGCATACCCAATGACATGTACTAGATGGCACAGTCTGGGAAAATCTGATTGCAAAGAATGGTCAAAATAGTGAGAAATCATATACAACATACACTAAGAACTAACTGACGCCGGTACCAGAGATTAATACCTAGATCAGGAATGAGAAATTTAATAGACTGCAAGTCTTGCCTAATAAATTAGGATAAGTGTCAGCAGCTGAACACCAGACAGGAGAATATTACTGGAAACAAGGTAGAATGAAAGAATGAAAACATTTCTTCACAATAGATTGATCCCCGAAAATCTTAAAAGACTTTCTCAATTAGTAAATTATTTGTGCAACTGAAGAAGAAACAGAACGAATGGGTTTCTCAAAAGTATATTTGTAATGAAGAATCACGCTTGAAAATTAAGATCTCGATTTAGTTAGAAACATTATTAATGCAGTTATCTTGATGTTGAGGAGCCACAGTGACTGTCCTCAATTCACAATCATACTTTGAGCTTTGTCAGGGTTCAGCTTCATGCCCCATAATTTGCTCCAGGCACTAATCTTAGCTAGACCTCAGCAACCCCATATATGCATTCAGGAAATGGAATTAAGGCAAAGCGAGTAACATCATCGGTATATGCAACAAGCTTGTTTTCTAAGCCACACCGCGTATCATGTGTATACAATATGCAAAGTAATGGCCCACGAACACTACCCTGAAAAATACCAGATATTTCATTCCTATACTCACCATGATGCCCATCAACAACAACTCTTGGCTGCCTATTATTTAAGAATTAAGTAATGATGCTAATAAAACACCCACCTACTACGAACTGAGTTAAGAAATAAGGGCCTCATTATTAACACGATCAGAGGCAGCGCTAAAATTAAGGCCAATCTTACGAGCTTCCTGACCACAATCAAGGGATTTCTGTACAGTATTGAAATTTTTAAGGACATCACATGCTCCAAGGCTTTTGCAAAATGCATACTGCGAATTTGGTAACAGATCATCACTTTCAGCATACATATTTAGACTTTTTGCCAGAAGACGTCTAAAATGTTTAGATAATATTGCAATAATGGAAATTGGGTGGAAATCAGTACTACACACACACACACACACATATATATATATATGAATATATATATATATATATATATATATATATATATATATATACTGTATATATATATACATATATTATTTTTACATATACATAGTATATATTCATGTATACATAAACACACACACACACACACACACACACATATATATATATATATATATATATATATATATATATATATATATATATATATATATTACGTAAGAGACTATTAGATCTATCATGACGGTTAGGGGGACAGCTTTGGAAAATCATTCTCTTCGTCTTTCTCATTTCCATACCAGCAGCAGCGCTGTTGTCAAATACAGACGGAGGATCTGAAATCGGAATACAAGGATTAAAGGTCTCGTTAATTCTCTGTTTTCCTATTTGATCTCAAAAGGCTTTTCACGTTGAGTTTGAAATGAATAATCCTTATAGCTAAGGTTCCTACGGTAGCCTATATTGAAGCCGTCACAAGCCTTGAAATATTGGAACCTATTAGTACTGATGATTTATATATATATATATATATATATATATATATATATATATATATATATATATATATGTATGTATATATATAGGTGTGTATATATATATATATATATGTGTGTGTGTGTGCGTATATGTATACATATATATATATATATATATGTGTGTGTATAATATATATATATATATATATATATATATATATATATATATATATACTGTATATATATGTATATATATGTGTGTGCATATGTATATGTATACATATATATACATATATATATATATATATATATATATATATATATATATATATATATATATATATATATACATACATATATACATACATATACATATTATTGATTCCAATGAAAAATAATTATCACCCAAACGATTTCTTTATTTCTTTCTGATTTTCTTGTTTTTGTTTTCGTTTCGAGGAAGAGGCACATTTGCTCTGTTATCTCTTACCATTCTTATGATATCTCAATTCCAAGGTGAAGGAAGCCATTCCATTATTCAGGAATACTCTCCCGGGGTTAGAGTGGTGCATGAAAATTACGCCACTCGTGAGAGGAAAGTGTTCTCACGTGCTCCATAAAATCCAGATAGCTTTTTTAAAGATAGATAAATCTTTTTTGATGAGCAATGACCACTCAAAAATATCCGTATAATGCCGTATTTTCCAGAATTAGGAAACCCAATCTTCCACTATTTAGGACTTTTATATCTCTTGTTATTTTGCGTTTAAAAAAGAAGCATAATTTTTATATTCTTTTTGGTGCACGTACTATATAAAAACACGCCTACTCACACTCGCATTAACTTCCCCCCTCTCTCTCTCTCTCTCTCTCTCTCTCTCTCTCTCTCTCTCTCTGGATTTCGACTTACAGCAGAATGGTGTCGTCTCATACTTCCTGTTTCTAGCTCCAAAAAAAAAAAACATAAATCCTGGGTAAAGTAGATGCACTAATCATATGTAATTCCCCTTCTTGGTATACGTTATTTCCAAGTTCGAGAGAATTTCATATCAAAAAGTCTTTGAAAGCCCAAAAGTCACGAGTATTGACGCCAAAACTAAGATAAAAACTGCCAAGTGTTACAAACTTAACATTTGGATAACATGGTGGTTGGTATGGGTTGATTTCTATAGTATAAAAGCTTAAATAAGTCTAACCATAGAGTAAATTCAACTAGAATCGGCATTTCTTTGTAGCAGTGTGTGCCATGCTCGATTACTTGTATAGGTACTCTCTCCAAATTGACAGCACCATCTATGAACAAACGCATTAACAGCTAAAGTGTGTTTTGTGCATTTGCAAGGCATTACTTACTTAAATAACTACAAACTATTTACAGAAATGGTTAAAATGCAATTTTTAATACAGGATTATTTAAATATATATGTTAATATTAGTAAATAGTACAGCTGTGTTAAAAAAAATAGCAAAAGGGGATATAGATAATGAATAAAACGGAAAAATACCCTAGTTAGGAAAGGAAGCGAGGAAATGAATAAACTACAAGATAAGTAATGAACAATTAGAATAGAATATCTTAAGAACAGTATCAACACTAAAATAGATCTTTCACATATAAACTATAAAAACTAAAAAGAAAAAAAAGGAGTAATATAATAGAATAGTGTGCCCGAGTTTTCCCTCAAGCAAGAGAACTCTAACCTTAGATAGTGGAAGACCATGGTACAGAGACAATGGTACTACCCAAGACAAGAGAAAAATTGTTTTATCGTGAAGTGTACTCCTCCCAGAAGAGCTGAATACAATAGCTAAAGAGTCTCTTCTACACTAAACAAGGGGAAAAGGTAACCACTGAACAATTACAGTATAATAGTTAACCCCTTCAGTGAAGAAGAATTGTTTGGTAATCTGTGTTGTCAAGTGTATGGGGACAGGAGAATGTGGAAAGCATAGGCCTGACTATTTCGGTGCATGTGTAGGCAAAGGAAAAAAAAAGAGCCGTAACTAGAGAAAGGGATCCAATGTAGTATGCATAGGAAAAGCATTATTTTTATTGGCCAGTTTTATCTGAATTTTACTGTGAACTTATTCTGATTAAACTAAGTTTAATTCTTTACCCCTCTTGCCAAAATAGAATTAATTCTGGTCCATGCATGAGACTTTATTTCGATGGATTCAAAGCCAAGGATATAGTTCTTCTTTTGGGTAATTTATCCCTATCACCTTTGTCATAGAAAGTAGACGAAGATTGATTATAACATATATCTGATATACGAACTGGATAGCACAATTCCCTACCTCTTTTCGAAGGTCATTCTAATCGTAATCTAATAATCTAGGAATGGCGCCGTGCAATTGTTTAAAAACATCAAAGACAATACTGGCATTCTTATATTAAATATGTTCGAAAAACAAACTAAATAAGTTTTCCTTCCGCATTCAGGTATCAGCAAACATTTGTGCATTTGTTCGGCTTACAGTACAACTAAGGTTCCCCTTCCTTTATAATTATATTTATGGAGGGTAGATATTTTACGGTTTCACTTCCGTGATTAAACAAAGGACATAGATTTCAATGAAAATAATTGTTAGGACCTGAAGCTCTTCTTCGCTCATAATAGTGGTAAATGCAATATGAATGTAGCTTGTACAAGTTGAAAGATTTGAGAACTTGATAAAATATCCTTTCCTCAACTTTTATTGAAAATAGGTCATTAATATAAAAGTTGTAGCCTTCAGTCAGAAAACAGGAAATGGAATCATGCTGATGGCTTCACATTATAAATGGGTCATTGTTCTTATAATCTCTCCACATCCCTGTTGCAGTTTGCTATTGGAGTCTCTATAGTAAGATCCTTCAATTTTGTAATCAACTATACTAAATTCAAGAAATTTTACCCAGTCATAGGTATAGTATTAGTATTGTGTGGTAGATATATGCATCACCATAAAGATGAATATAATTTCAGAGCTCTGGCCTTTAATTACTGGGTGTTTGGAAACTGCAAACATCCATAAGGGCTGAACAATCCTGCCCCTTGATAAGAATCCATTTTCCGTGAAAGATACAATTTTATCTCTCTTGTAATCTGATATTTTGTTGTTAGTTTCAAGGCCCATCATTGGATAAATTTTGGTAGAAGTTCCCACTTCTTTTTTTGCAATACAACTACTAGACAAATAGACTGAACCAAAACTGCAACATTTTCTTTTCTGATATAAAAACAAAGAGGACCAGAGAAAAACAACTACAACGTTTTTGGCTTATTGATATTAATTCCACACTGAAATAATATCCATTAAATAGATATAAACTTCATTTAGAGCCATGAAAGGAGACTCTTAGTTTCTTTAGCAGTTTGTTTATGGTAAAATTGCTTTACACTGATTATGGTACAATTGAGAAAAGAAATTATTTTCTCTTCTGAAAGATTCCTATACCATAGGGTTCAGGAATAAGTAGCTAAAGAACCCACATCTTTCTTTGGATAATATAGCTACGTTTCCTTTATAGAACGGAGTTTATTTAACTGGAGAGTTTCATAGTATATGTAGATTTGAATGAATATCTGGCGGGAATCTTTTCCCTCTTTTCATAATTGCAACACTGACAGATTGTGCGTAAAGAGAGTTCTCATTTGTATACTAGGAGATTGATCTTTATTTATAAGGACATTTTTATTTATATTCCTTACTACGAGTTATTCATATAGAAAATATGTCAAGAAATAGAGCGAGCAAAGCTTCTCTGCTCATGAAAGAATATGGCTAAATGACCGGCTTTTTATGTTGACCAGTTCCATTTTCCCAGTCAGTTCGTGACCCAAATGAGAGAGCGGTGGATCGCGACGGGAGGGAAAACAATAACTTTTGTGGGAACGGTTAGAGAGGATAATTGCAGGCATAAAAGTAAAATATAACATTCATATGTCTCTCTCTGAAAAAGGAGCAGAGAAAAAGCCCTCGACCGTATTCTGCATTACGCTTTTATCTTTTGATAAGGAAATTATCTTGAGATCTAATTTCCTCATATTAAAGAAGACGTCTCATTACAACTACTTCATAAGGTTATTAAGATGTGATTTGTATGTTGTCAGAAATTTTATTTGAACCGTGTTCCTAGAACTATGAATCATCTCACTTCTCAGCGTTGTTTACAAAATTGTTATAGAAGAAAAAAAATTGTAAGAGAACATTATATTATATTTTATTTATAATTTATCATGTAATTTTAAACATCGTAATGTATGTTTATGCTCACACGCATGCCCCCCTCATACACATATATACAGTATATATATACATATATATATATATATATATATATATATATATATATATATATATATATATATATATATATATATATATATCGAGACCCATGCTGTTTATTATATAAGGGATATTGTGTGAAACCTCCTCAACAATACAAAATTAAGATTTTTATTTAACTGTTATTCTTAACTGTCCTGGTATTTAATAATCAATGATACAAAAATATTCATGAAAATAGGTGATGCATTTTTAAACAAATAATTAAACTTAGTTCGACATGTTATTAGGAAGAAATATGTATCAATTCAGGGGATTAAAATCAAATAACTACTTCAGAAGTTATTCTCCTTCTTGAACGTCTGTACACACACACACACATATATACACACACACATATATATATATATATATATATATATATATATATATATATATATATATATATATATATACATACATATATATACTGTATATATATATATATATATATATATATATATATATATATATATATATATAGTGTATATATGTATATATAGTGTGTATGTATATATACATATATATATATATATATATATATATATATATATATATATATATATATATATATATATGTATATATATACTGTATATATATACAGTATATATGTATATATATATGTATATATATACTGTATATATATATATATGTATATATATATATATATATATATATATGTATATAGCCTATATGTGTATATATATACTGTGTGTATATATATATATATATATATATATATATATATATATATATATATATGTATATATAGTGTGTATGTATATATATATATATATGCATATGCCGCGGGGGCATAAAAACAATTAGAATAGCGTCAACTTTATCCCTGCGAGTCGTAAGAGGCGACTAAAAGGGACGGGACGAGGGAGCTGGGAACCCCTTCTCCTGTATCTACATCCTGTGAGACATCGACAAAGAGATGGAGCTGGGGGGAGAGTGACTGCTCCCCACACTCTACTTTTTGAGTGTTTGAATATGCGTGGATGTAGTACGATAGAGAATAAAAGATGTGAAATTGGAAGTATGTTTAGGAATAGAAGGATGGATGTATTGGCCTTGTGTGAGACGAAGATAAAAGGAAAGGGTGAAGTGATGTTTGATGAAATGTCTGGTAGAGTGTCTGGGATTGAAAAGGGAAGAGCGAGAGAGAGTGTGGCTTTATTGCTGAGTGAATGGATGACAGGTAAAGTAATGGAATGGAAGGAGATTTCATCTAGGTTAATGTGGGTAAGGGTTAGGTTGGGTAGGAAATGTTGGGCGTTTGTCAGTGCGTATGGGCCAGGTAGTGAGAAAAGTGAAGAAGAGCGGAATGAGTTCTGGAATGAATTAACTAGGTGTGTAGAAGGACTGGGTAGAAGGAATTATGTAGTTGTCATGGGTGACTTAAATGCTAGAGTGGGCGATGGAGAGGTAGGTGTCATTGGGAAGTATGGCGTACCAGGTGAAAATGAGAGTGGTGAGAGACTGGTAGATATGTGTGTTGAGCAAGAGATAGTGATAAGTAATAGCTTTTTCAAAAAGAAAGATAAAAATAAGTATACATGGGTAAGAGTGGCAAATGGAAGAGTAGTAGAAAGGGCATTAATGGATTATGTGTTGATAACTAAAAGAATGTTTGGAAGATTGAAAGACGTGCACGTGTTTAGGGGTATGGCTAACGTTATGTCTGATTATGTTTTGGTGGAAGGAAAATTAGTTGTAGCAAAAGAGTGGGGGAATAGAGTAGGTGGATGTAAAAGGGAGCTAGTCAAGGGTGAAGAGCTAATAAAACCGGGGGTAAAAAGTAAATATTAGGAAAGGTTGAAAATGACATAAGACGAAGTGAATGTAAGAGAAACTGGCAATTTAGAGGAGGAGTGGAAGTTAGTAAAAGAAAATTTTGTTGGGATTGCAAGTGATGTGTGTGGCAAGAAGGTTGTTGGAGGCAGCATGAGGAAGGGCAGTGAATGGTGGAATGAAGTAGTGAAGGTAAAAGTGGAAGAGAAAAAGAGGGCTTTTGAAGAATGGCTGCAGAGTAATAGTATAGAGAAGTATGAAAAATATAAAAAGAAAAATGTGGAAGTAAAGCGCAAGGTACGTGAGGCAAAGAGGGCAGCTGACCTGAGGTGGGGTCAGGGATTGGGTCATTCATATGAAGAGAATAAGTTTTGGAAAGAAGTGAAGAGAGTAAGGAAGGCTGACTCAAGAATTGAAGAGACAGTGAAAGATGGAAATGGAAGGTTGTTAAAAGGAGAGGAGGCAAGGAAAAGATGGGCGGAGTATTTTGAAAGTTTACTAAATGTTGAGGATAATAGGGAGGCATATATAATTGCTGTTGCAGGTGTTGAGGTGCCAGTGATGGGAGATGAGAATGAGAGAGAGATTACAATAGATGAAGTGAGGAGAGCACTAAATGAAACGAGAGTAGGAAAAGCATCTAGTATGGATGGTGTGAGAGCTGAGATTTTGAAGGAAGGGGGTGTGACTGTACTTGAATGGTTGGTGAGATTGTTTAATATGTGTTTTGTGTTGTTAATGGTACCAGTAGATTGGGTTTGTGCAGGTATTGTACCACTGTATAAGGGTAAGGGAGATGTGCATGAGTGTTGTAATTCAATAGGTATTAGATTGTTAAGAGTAGTTGGAAAAGTGTATGGTAGAGTAATGATTAATAGGATCAAGGATAAAACAGAGAATGCAATCTTAGAAGTACAGGGTGGTTTTAGAAGAGGTAGGGTTTGTATGAATCAGATTTTTACAGTAAGGCAGATATGCGAGAAATATTTAGCAAAAGGTAAGGAGGTGTATGTTGCGTTTATGGATCTGGAGAAAGCGTATGATAGAGTTGATAGGGAAGCAATGTGGAATGTGATGAGGTTATATGGAGTTGGTGGAAGGTTGTTGCAAGCAGTGAAAAGTTTCTACAAAGGTAGTAAAGCATGTGTTAGAATAGGAAATGAAGTGAGTGATTGGTTTCCGGTGAGAGTGGGGCTGAGACAGGGATGTGTGATGTCGCCGTGGTTGTTTAACTTGTATGTTGATGGAGTGGTGAGAGAGGTGAATGCTCGAGTGCTTGGACGAGGATTAAAACTGGTAGACGAGAATGACCATGAATGGGAGGTAAATCAGTTGTTGTTTGCAGATGATACTGTACTGGTTGCAGACACAGAAGAGAAGCTTGGCCGATTAGTGACAGAATTTGGAAGAGTGTGTGAGAGAAGGAAGTTGAGAGTTAATATGGATAAGAGTAAGGTTATGAGATGTACGAGAAGGGAAGGTGGTGCAAGGTTGAATGTCATGTTGAATGGAGAGTTACTTGAGGAGGTGGATCAGTTTAAGTACTTGGGGTCTGTTATTGCAGCAAATGGTGGAGTGGAAGCAGATGTACTTCAGAGAGTGAATGAAGCTTGCAAAGTGTTGGGGGCAGTTAAGGGAGTAGTAAAAAATAGAGGGTTGGGCATGAATGTTAAGAGAGTTCTTTATGAGAAAGTGATTGTACCAACTGTGATGTATGGATCGGAGTTGTGGGGAATGAAAGTGATGGAGAGACAGAAATTGAATGTGTTTGAGATGAAGTGTCTAAGAAGTATGGCTGGTGTATCTCGAGTAGATAGGGTTAGGAACGAAGTGGTGAGAGTGAGAACGGGTGTAAGAAATGAGTTAGCAGCTAGAGTGGATATGAATGTGTTGAGGTGGTTTGGCCATGTTGAGAGAATGGAAAATGGCTGTCTACTAAAAAAGGTGATGAATGCAAGAGTTGATGGGAGAAGTACAAGAGGAAGGCCAAGGTTTGGGTGGATGGATGGAGTGAAAAAAGCTCTGGGTGATAGGAGGATAGATGTGAGAGAGGCAAGAGAGCGTGCTATAAATAGGAATGGATGGCGAGCGATTGTGACGCAGTTCCGGTAGGCCCTGCTGCTTCCTCCGATGCCTTAGATGACCGCGGAGGTAGCAGCAGTAGGGGGATTCAGCATTATGAAGCTTCATCTGTGGTGGATATCGGGGGAGGGTGGGCTGTGGCACCCTAGCAGTACGAGCTGAACTCGGTTGAGTCCCTTGTTAGGCTGGGAGGAACGTAGAGAGTAGAGGTCTCCTTTTTTGTTTTTGTTTCTTTTGTTGATGTCGGCTACCACCCAAAATTGAGGGAAGTGCCTTGGTATATATGTATATATATATATATATATATATATATATATATATATATATATATATGTGTATATATATATATATATATATATATATATATATATATATATATATATATATATATATATATATATATATATATATATATTTCTTTCCGGAGAGGAAATAGGCATACTCTGGTGAGAGGGGTTGTATTTAGGAAAGGGGAAGGGGTGGAAAGGATTTAATGTCTATGTGTGCTCGTGTGTGTGATTGTCCGTGTGTGTGCATATCTTTCTAAATATTTATCCGTCATTTTCGACGGGCAGAGTACACTAGTTTGGAATATTTACTTTGAAAAACTTATTTCCTTTTAGCATGTCATTCATAGTTAACATACATGTTAGCTTATATATTCATATATAAAACTGTAATAGTGATACAAAAGTATGGACAAGCAAGCTTGATGCTTTTCTGAAAGATGAGTTTACAGAATCTTAAATATCATATTTTTTTAGGTAATGCTAATGTTCATTATTCATATTTTTAAGAACACTAAATCGACCAAAAATTACACATTCAATTAGTGCAGAGATATTAACACCAAGTTATAAAGTTTGTGTTACTTTTATTTCAATCAAATAAACGGCGAGACAGATGGAAGAGTTTTCTTAGGATATAAATATATGCAATAAATAAAATTCTGCAATTTTGCCTCTTTAAGAACGCTGGCGCATCTGTCGCATGTGGTGAAGAAAACTGATTAATTTTTCCTTAGATTATCCAGCACCACCTGTTGATCCCTGTGATAGATGAAGAGGGAATCATCTCTGTGTTTTTGGTGTTGCCACGCAGAAAGAGAATTGGACAGAGAGAGAGAGAGAGAGAGAGAGAGAGAGAGAGAGAGAGAGAGAGAGAGAGAGAGAGAGAGAGAGAGAGTGAGTGAGTGATTCCTCCACAAATAAACGTATATAAAACGAGATTTGTGAGTCGCTAAATGAAATTTGAGAAAAACTCCCCATACAACAGTAACCAATGGAAATAATGTAATAAACGACAACAAGACAGTTTTTTCATATTATATTTAGATAAAAACCAAGATTTTCTGGTTATTGCATTTCCAAATAACTGGAAGCATTGGATATAGTATATAACACTTATGATTTCTTCTAAGCATCGAAAGAGAAATTTTAATGCTTTATTACATTTTTTCCATAATAGCTCACAATGTGAAGTGTTATTTTTTCCACTATCTTACACAACCTGAAAAAAAATTATCCTTAATATCTTTTTGAATATGGAACATTTTATCAAATGATTTTTTAATACGTATCTTGTATGTAAATACATTTGTTTTTGTTAATTAACCAAAGATAAAATAGCCTTCTGATTAATTGGAATTTTTTTTCAATTTTAAAATGCCTACAAGTAATCAATTTGCGAAAATGAGTGTCAAGATTATGGGAAAATAGGATGGGAATCTAGTTCTGTCTCCAGTTTTTTTTTTTCAGTTACTCAAAATTTAAAGGTAGGTTCTTTACTTATATATATATATATATATATATATATATATATATATATATATATATATATACATATATATATATATATATATATATATATATATATATATACATATATATATATATATATATATATATATATATATTTATATATATATATATATATATATATATATATATATATACATATTTATATATATATATATATATATATATATATATATATATATATATATATACACGAGTCTATTTTTTTATTAGGTGAAACTTATTGACGTTAAAGATGATGTTCTCAATTTTTTCATAATATATTTGGCAAACCACGTGGGAAAATGCCCTTTGCAGTGTAATTTTATACAGTATTCGTCAGTTATTTTTACTGCGGAGGAAGGTATGGAATCGAATTCGGAACAGATCATCAAAGTTTTGTCTTTGTTCGCCACTCCCTCAGTTAATCCACCTCAGCGTTAGATAAAGGTTTCCCCCTTTTTTTTTCTTTTACTCGGAGATAACAGATGTTCAATAAGTGATTTCTTTTTTACTCTATTTCTGTGGTATAGAAATCTAAACGCTTGATATATTTCCTCCGACATTACCAAAGCTGCTTAGAGTTTAGGAAAGAACAAGCTGCAAACTAACATTCAGTCGAACGGGTATCTATGGGGATCAATATTTCACGCCCCCCGCTCCCCATAAAAAAAAAAAAAAACTATCAACGAGAGAATTAAGTCTACTTGCATTTCCGACAAGGAGGAAAACGGCATAGGTTTCCTACGTGTCTTAGCGTAAGGATTTTAGTTATATGAAAAAACATTTATCTATTTTTTTTTTTACATTATCATTTACAGGTTTGTTTATTAATAAATATATTGAATGTTAATTGTAATTTATTTTTCTTCATTATTAAATCATGAGTTAATGTCATGTTTTAATTCTATTTAGGAAAAGAAAGTAGCAAATAAATGTTTTAATCATGTATCCTATTCCCTTCGAGTTCTTTATATATTCGGCATCTTGTCTATTCGGCTTTCTGTTAGTTCCAACTCCTAGCCGTTCAGTTTCATGCCCATTCGCTTTCCTGTCTGTTCAATGTCATGTCTGTTCGGCATTTTGGCTTCAACCTCTTGTCTTTCGGTATACTGTAAATGCATTCGGCAGTATGTCCTTCTACCCGCGGATCATTAAGAGCTGCTGAAAACATACAATGAAATGTAATCTTTTCCAGTGTTCACCGTTATTGTTATGATAACTATAATCAGAATTTGCCGGATAATTAATATTGATGTTACGGAGTTGAAATTGTTCGTATTATAGTACAATACGAACACGGTCATTATAATTATTATTATTTCGATTATTATAACTTCCATTATTATCTTCCCTTAATATGATACGATATATAACACAATTTTGATTTATAATAAATCGGCCATATCATCTATGGGCTTGTTGGAAAGAAAACTGTATTAACGTTGCGTCTGCATTAATTTTCGTGTTAATAATTCAAAAGGTTTCCAATACAGTCCAGGAAATCTGGCGTGCAAAACTGAGCCCGAAGTAAGTTCTAATTAATTTCCCTTGTGGAATATTACAAGAGAACAGAGTGCCAAAACACGGAAGATTAATGGCCCGGATTGCATCCGGTGTTTTTTAGAATGTTCAAGCAGCAAGATTCGCACCTTCGCCCCCTCCCCCCACAAGGGAATCGTTTTGAAATCCATACTTATATTTAACCGAATATTGCTAAATGTTAAGTTAATAATATGGTTGATAAACACATCATAATAGTATTTATTATAGCTTAGCACACACACACACACACACACACACACATATATATATATATATATATATATATATATATATATATATATATATATATATATATATATATATATATATAAAACATTACTTTTAAGGTGCACCTTTGATAAAACTACACGGATAATCAAATAAACGGTTTCAAGAGGATTACGTATTCCCCAACCAATATCATCTCATTGCTTTACAGAAATGACTGGTTATTATGTTACCTTGAAAAAAGTTGTTTCTGTGGAATACACTTGTTAGGGTTTAAATCACTAGCATAATTATTCGTCTTTAAAGTGGTCTGAACAAGTTGGTATATTGCCAAGTTTGTTTGAAGTTAATATAGGCTGTAGTAATGCAATATGGCTATGGACGAATTCTTAGAGGATGTAAATGAATATACGTACAAAGTACAGACAGTAATTGTTTCAACAGGACATAAGACCAAAATTAAAAGACGGATAAGCATTGGAGAGGGAGACTTTGTTAAACAAAATGCTATTATGAAATGTAAAATGCCACTTTCTTTCAAAAGAAAAGTATTTAATCAAATGATTCTACAAATATTAACTTATGGACTATTAACTTGGAGCCTAACTATAGCCTAAGAACATAAGGTAAATACAACTAAAAGAGCAATGGAAAGAATAGTGATGAGAATAACAGTAAGAGACTGAAAAAGAGCAACACGGATACGAGAACAGACTAAAGTAAGGGAAATTCTTGCTAAATGTAAGAAAAAGAAATGAACATGGGAAGGACATATAATGAGAATGACCGATAATAGATGGCCATTATGAATAACAGAATGAGTCCCTAGAGATTATAAAAGAAGCGGGGGAAGGAAGAGAAGACGATGGATTGGCAAACTAAGAAAGTTTGCGGGCGTAGACTGGCACATAAAAAACCATAAGCCGACATAACTGGAAGGACATGTCTGAGGTTTTGTTCTGCAGTGGACTAGTAACGTCTGAGGTCGATGATATATATATATATATATATATATATATATATACATATATATATATATATATATATATATATATATATATATATGTGTGTGTGTATGTATGTATAAATATATATATATATATATATATATATATATATATATATATATATGTTTATATGTATGTATATATGTATATATACATGTATATGTATATATACATGTATATATGTATATATGTATATGCATATATGTATATATATGTATATATGTATATGCATATATGTATATATATATATATATATATATATATATATATATATATATATGTATGTATATATATATATATATATATATATATATATATATATATATATATATATATTATATATATATATGTATACATGTGTATATATATACATAAATATATGTATATATATATATATATATCTATCTATATATATATATATATATATATATATATATATATATGTTTGTGTGTATATACATATATATATATATATATATATATATATATATATATATATATATATACTGTATACATGTATGTGTATGTATATATAGGCCTATGTGTATATATATATGCATATATATATATATATAATGTGTGTGTACGTTTAAATATATGTATATGTGTGTATGTGTGTATATGTATATATATATATATATATATATATATATATATGTATATATTATATATATATATATATAATATATATATATATATATATATATATATATGTATATATATGTATATATATACACAGTATATGTATATATATATATATATATATATATATATATATATATATATATATATATGCGTGTGTGTATGTGTGTAGGCATTTCTATTGCTAAACGTTAAAGCACTCGGTCATTCCCTGTCCCACGGGTTGGATGGAGGGGATAGGAAGGCTTGAATCTATGTGTGTACTTATCTATCTAGATATTTATATATCATTTTTGATGGAATGCTTACACTAGTCAAGAATATTTTCGTAAGAGAGTGACGGAAGTAACCCTGGATTATGTAAGAGATTCAAATATTGAATACCTGAAACACTGCATGAAGTTATATACTATAAAAATTTAGATTAAAAACTAGCAAACTAAGCAGAATACGAATAATAAAATTGGAAACTCCTAAACAAACGGGGATCCTAATAAAAACCCGACGAGTCTAGGCGAAGTTACCGGGACGCACATAAATTATGTCTGCCTTTTTTTTTTTATTGAAGTAGCTGGGTAGATGAATGGCCTTTTCAAGGAGATTAATTGTAACTTTAATGAGAAATGTGTAGTATTTTCTTTCTAAAGAAATTAATGCAGCTATAGCAAGTAGTAAAAAACATTATTTCTTTGATCGTAGTCTAGACAATCATAGCGTTGGAATAATTAGAAGAAATACAATATTTCTATCGGAAAATTGCGATTACATTGATAAACCGTACTCTTGAAAATTGTGTGTCTATTTCTCGTAGTTCTAATGCTATTTGAGAGAGAGAGAGAGAGAGAGAGAGAGAGAGAGAGAGAGAGAGAGAGAGAGAGAGAGAGAGAGAGAGATTTTATAACTGATTCATAGTGATTGACATGATTCAATGAAATCTAATGGATAGGCTACATTTCTAATGAAACTTATCTTTCAAGGAAAGTCCCTAGCAAAATTTTATTAAGTATTTGTGGCTTTGAGTCACCGAATAATAGACTTCAGACGATAAACCTCTGTCTCAAAATTCTGCTGTTCTGCCTCCCACCCCCTTACGCGAATGTTCCCTGGAAAATAGAGGTTTATAAGTTTGTGTATTATGTTAGTCAACAAAGAACTTATTTTAACAAAAGTGAAAACATAAGATCTCCTGTTTAGAGTTAAATAAAAAGACTTACGGTTTGATAGTCTCTTAAAGTTCAGAGCTCGTAAAATTGTCAGTAATTAGAAATGTGTTCTCTTTTAATGGTGATTACTGAAAAGAAGTATAGTAATGGAGTATTGGTAATACGATTTGTATAATTCGTAATAATATTTCATTGTAATATTTGGAGATGATCTCAGTAACCCAAACATAATAAATAAATGGTAAGTTTCCAGCATGCAATTAAAATTTGATTAGGAAAATTATTAGTAATACTACATATTCATAGTGTGTTAAGACAACCAAAGGTTGCTATGTCATATATATTTATCAAGTTAAATTGGTCAGAAAAGAAAAATATGAGAGTCTCATGACATTTTTCTTCGAACAATAACAATTATTTATCCAGAGTTTTTTGAAGCAGCGTTTAATATTTGAAGACAGCATCCTATTTCACTCCAAATTCTCAGATTCAGAGAAAAATATATTAGCTGAAAATGTATTACACTATAAAGGAGAAAACTATACAAAACCCTAGACTTCAGTTGATAAAATCATTATGAAGAAACTGGTAAAATCAGCAAAGACTCATGAACTTTGTCAAAAATAATCTCACCATATTTTGCACATACGCTGTAATGATATTTCATCAATAATGTTTACCGGAACTGGAAAAAAAAAATAACTGTAGGTGTGTAAAACATAAAGATAGTAACAAAGCTTGTTACAGATATACACGTAGATCGCTATAGTAACGAATGATAGGACACCAAGGGGCGATTTCATGAGGAGAGGAAATTTCTGAAATATTTCAGCCCGTGGACAGTACTGGTCACCGAATTCACCAGGAAGACTCCATCCTGATATATAAAAGTTCTTGTTCTTATAGTTAGAGATTATCGAGTTATAATCATAAGAAAAACTAATTATCTCAGCACAGCAGAGGGCAAATAAATAGATTATTTTGATAACCTACTTATATAACTATATTTGAAAAGGGTTTTAATCTAATCCTCCCTTACCGTCCCAAAATCAGCTTTAAATAGAGTTGATGGATATTTTGTTTTTGTGTTGCCTTTATCTCAATTTCTATTCTTTTACTCATAAGCGCATCTGCGAGGTTGAGATGGTAGGGCGAATGTCTCGAAAAATGTAATTATAACGTCCCCCCATATAATTTTTCTTTTAATGCCAGCCACCCGTTGAGATACTACCGCTAGAGAGTTATGGGGTCTTTTGACTGGCCAGACAGTACTACATTGGATCCTCCTCTCTGGTTACGGTTCATTTTCCCTTTGCCTACATACACACTGAATAGTCTGGCATATTCTTTACATATTCTCCTCTATCCTCATACACCTGACAACACAGATTACCAAACAATTCTTCATCACCCAAGGGGTTAATTACAGCACTGTAATTGTTCAGTGCCACTTTCCTCTTGGTAAGGGTAGAAGAGACTCTTTAGCTATGGTAAGCAGCTCTTCTAGGAGAAGGACACTCCAAAATCAAACCACTGTTCTCTAGTCTTGGGTAGTGCCATAGCCTCTGTACCATGGCCTTTCACTGTCTTGGGTTAGAGTTCTCTTGCTTGAGGGTACACTCGAGCACACACTCCTATCTTATTTCTCTTCCTATTGTTTTGTTAAAGTTTTTATAGTTTATATAGGAGATATTTATTGTTGTTACTCTTCTTAGAATATTTTATTTTCCTTTTTTCCTTTCCGCACTGAGCTATTTTCCCTGTTGGAGCCCCTGGGCTTATAGCATACTGCTTTTCCAACTAGGGTTGTAGCTTAGTAAGTAATAATAATAATAATAATAATATTAGGTGGAAGCTGACAGATATGATACACAACATACCATTTTTCTCTCTCTCTCTCTCTCTCTCTCTCTCTCTCTCTCTCTCTCTCTCTCTCTCTCTCTCTCTCTCATGATACACAACATACCATCTCTCTCTCTCTCTCTCTCTCTCTCTCTCTCTCTCTCTCTCTCTCTCTCTCTCTCTCTCTCTCTCTCTCTCTTATATATATATATATATATATATATATATATATATATATATATATATATATATATATATATATATATACATACACACAGACACACACACACAACATAGACTGCTAGTGATGGGTTTTAAAATGACAGGTAAAAAAAACAAAAGATAGAGGAGATCTCTAATTAAGGTTTGGGATCTTAAAGGAGAAAAGGGTAAGCAATTTAGGAGGATTGTGAGAGAGAGCCGACTGGAAAGCTTCAACTTGGAGATTGGACAAGGTAACAGAGTGGAAAATATCTTGGCGGATATGAAAAAAATATGTGTAGGGGAAACAGGTGAACTAGTGGGAAGAGCCAGTGGATATGGTGTGTCGAAAGGAGAAAAGTGTTGGTGGAATAGAGAGATGCAAGAGCCAGTTAAAAGAAAATGAAAGCCATTGAAAGACTGGAAATAAGGCATGTACATAGTGCAGGGTAGCGGTAAAGAGAAGAGGAAAGAGATTCGAGGAGGAGAGTTGGTAAAGCTATTGGAAGAATGGCGGAGCAATTGAATGAAAGGCTGAATAAGGGAAGGAGAAAATGATATCAAACATGAGGGAAAGGAAAAGACAGGATATGGCGCAACTGGGGTCATCATAGATAGAGATGGAAATATATTGTATAGGGGTGATGACATTATGAGGAGATGGAGAGAGTAATTTGAACAACTATTGAATAATAATAATGAGAGATATGAGCTAAAAAAAGCACAGAGGGTGGAGGGACCAGTGATGGAGATACAGAATACAGAAGGGAAGTAGGTGTTGAGTAAACTAAAAAATGATAAAGCACCAGGTCCGTCAGAGTTTAATATTGAAATGTTCAAGATACTAGCTACAAAGGGGGAAGAATGGGTGTTGGAATTACTAAGAACGATAAGAAAAGAGGAATTAATAACTAAAGACTTGGAGGAGAGGGTATTGGTATCTACATTTAAACAAAAGGTGATGTCAAGGAATTTGGAAAAAATAGGGAAAACAAACTAACAGACTATGGTTTGCAAGTCTTAGAAAGGGTACTAGATTAGAGATTGAGAGAGTTTGTACAGATAGATTGGGAAACAACAGTATGTATTCGTGAGGGGAGAGGGACTGTGGATGCCAGGTTTATGATACAATCCTAGAAGAGATTATCCTTTGGTGCTTGGGGAAGAAGAAAGTCCCAAAGAGGTTGGTTAGAATGGTTGAGGTGATGTACAAAAGAACAAGGAAAAAATTAATAACAACAGTTGGGGAAAAAGAAACCTTTGAAGTTTGGGTTTGATTACACCAGCCGTAAGAATTAAGCCTATTTTTATTTGTGCTGGTCATAGATGTGTTCAAATAAAGAGATCAGAAATGAAGAGGGATAATACTTGCTATCAGATGATTCGGTAATAGCAGCTGAAATTGAGGAAGACTTACAGAAAAGGGTTGTAGAG
>NC_090730.1:134798414-134808414 GCF_036898095.1 Palaemon carinicauda
AGATTTTTAACTTCCATCTTTAGCTTCCCCTTCTTTTTGCTCGGTCATCAAATTACAGTATGTTACATTTTAGTTTTGTATTTCTACGAAACTTGGCTTTGCCATTATATAGAACTTTCTGATTTTATCATCCATCTTGAGAAATTTTCAAAGGAAGTACCACAAATATATTTATGACCCCTTTATAATAACCATCTTCACAAAGGTCACGTTTTATATACATATGTTATTTACTCATCGCCAAAAGAGAATATTTACTGTGTTTTTAACACTGCATTGATATTACCAATTGCTTGGATTTCTCACGAATATTAGTCAATGTTTACGGTTTAAAAAATAATTGTGGAATTCTATGTCAAGTTAGCAATAACATAAGGAAATGTATACGCGATTATACTTTAGTTTTTATGAATACGATTGGAAGGAAAGCACCGGAATTTTCATGTAGAGACTCATGATCATATAGTTAATACAAAAACTAGTTATGCAGATAAAAAACGCTGAGAAATAAATATCAATCAAAAAAAATTCTCCATGATTGTTTTTCTTTCAAATCTAGAGATAATGAAAAAAGAAGCAAAGAGAAGAATACTTTTCTTTATTCCTTGACAGCATAAACTATGTTAATTATGAAAAATAAGTAGAATTGTTTTTTGTTTTATGATGATGACATATTACGATATGTAGGGTAGTAAGGGAAAAAGTTGCATTCATTTGATGTCATTTAGCTGGCAAAGGGAAACGATTTTGAATTCCAATTAGTTAATATATTCTATTATTTTCCCTCCGTTTTTATCCTTTATGCTTTTTGTATTTACTCAAAACAAATTTTTTCTTAATCATTAAAATCAACTTCTCGCATTCACGTGAAACTTTTAATACAGTTCAATAGAATTTCTCCCCAGAATATAAAAGCTTGCATAGCATAAGTAAGGAATTTAGCTGTATTAAATTCCAGGACATGTAAAGCTGCATGATTACCATCTTAATGTGTACATTTATTATTCTGTGGAAAATATTTAGCATTTTTATTTATCTGTGCTGTTTCTAATTAAAATAAAACATGATGATTTATGAAGGCAATGTTTGAAAAGTTTGCCATGTTATAAATATTGTCTGTGCTCTGAAAATAGTTATTATAACTGTCATCTACCGCATTACAAAAGTTACTATTATTATCGTTATTATTATTGTGGTTATTGACAGTGTTTTAGAAAAATTATAGACGAATTGATTGTATTATCATTGTGCTCTTATACATAGAATCTCTTATTAATAACGGAAGAGAAACTTCATTCGTAATTAGAAATTTAAGACGTGCATTCAAAAACATAACATTTCTTCTCGTTTCTTGAGAAGTTTGATTTCATTAGAAAATTATACGGTATGTTAATGATGTTCGAGTGAAAAAAGTCTAATATTCAAATTTTGCTATGGAGAATGGCAGGGAGATGCAATAACAGTATAAAAAGAAAGCAGGCACGCGAGGAGATAAGGGTTAGAGGTAGATGCGAAAAAGGACTGTGGAGCTTTTGGAACATCAGTAGTAGATTCTTCACTTTCGCTTCTACTCGCGTATTGTGGGGGAGTGTTTGTAAATTTATTTTAGGTTTCTTCTGTTTAGCTAGTTCCCATCATTTCTTTTGAATTAGGAGAAAAAAAAGCTGTTAAGATAAACTATTACATAGTATGTGATATGAGGAGAACTGAACTTGGTGTTATGCAGAAGTGGTGAAACGTTTGAGTAGATTAAATATTGGATCAAAGTGTTTTAGGAGGAAGAAAGGCATTAACACTAAGGAAACTGAGTGCATACATAATAAAGGTGAAGAACTTAGTGCATGGAGGGTATTTGGCACAATTCAATGTAGTAAGTCTTTTGAGTAGATGCTAAGTTTTCTGCATAGTAGCTAATCCTAGATTTATGAAGTAATGCATTAATATGGCAGTGACCACTATGGATTTTTTTTTATACAGAAACATTCCTTAGAAGAAACCTCATTTGTAGTGTGACTATATATAACTATCATTTTACCTATCAGCACACACATACACACACGAACACACACACACACACACACACATATATATATATATATATATATATATATATATATATATGTATATATATATATATATATATATATATATATAGAGAGAGAGAGAGAGAGAGAGAGAGAGAGAGAGAGAGAGAGAGAGAGAGAGAGAGAGAGTATGATATGTATATATATATATATATATATATATATATATATATATATATATATATATATGAATATGCTGTATATAATGAGTGTACGTACATTTTAACTGATATTTACATACATAAGAAGATATAATGCTTTTTAAATAATTTGTATGTAACTTGCAGATATTCTTGTTCATATAGAAAGTGTATCTGTATGAAAGACATGCGTTATTCAAAGGTACCCGAGCGAGTACTAAGCACACTCCATACAATTACCCATCTGCTCTACTAGACGTGGATATCATGAAAACGACATTTGTATTCAGGACAGAGACATGATAAATAAACTCTTTAGGGACATATATGGCAGCAGCGGGTTTTATGGAATAGCCCATTTGGGTAGTGTAGAACCCATCAGTTTTATACTACATATATTCTCATGGAAATGTAAAGGAAGCGTTTTCCTATATTCAATTCATGTAAGGTTACTGTCGTTTTCCAAATAAGATTCACCTCATAAATGTAATATTTTCCTTAATATTTCTCGATTATTACTGATTTAAACTCCGATTAGTCAGATTATAAAGGTCGTATTCAAGCATTTCATTTCCTTACATTTGATTGTGATGAAAGCAAAATACAGTATTTTCTTCAAATAAGCTATAGTTTGAATCGTATATGGTATGCTGGGGAGTTTGATACGAGATAAGCTTCTTAAAGTAGCTTTGCATTAAAAGACTGATCGAGTCTTTTGTCAGAAGTAGATAAAGAATCAGTGGTATCGAAGAGTCATTGTCGACTATAAAATAAGCAAGTTTAAAACAGATTTAACGTTCTTGAAAAAGAGTGAAGGCCACAGGAATTGTTTGAAGCAACGACATGTTCAACAAATAAAAACCGGCACTTTAATAAATCTCCTGTCGACGATTTTGCTGATTAATCAACTTATCTTCACTTGTCTAGTATAAATTTGTAAATTACCTCAATGTCGAATCTCTTGGCCTCATACATTGGGTCTGACGTGATATTACTTGGAAGGAGATTCGGTTAACTAATTTACCTCAAACCCATGAAGACTATATTCTCTGTCTTATCTTTCATCCAATTCGGTTGTTGCTATGGAATTTTGCAAGAACCCTTAACATTTAATCATTTTGGTGTTCAGGATACTTTTCATGTCTTGGAGAGATATCATTGTTTGAAGTATTAAAACAGATTCCTGTTAAAACTTGAATATATGTAATTGCAATTCATTCTTTCTAACATTAACCAATTTCTGTTAACACTGAATGGTGTCAGAAAAAGATATAAGACAACCATCATTGTAGTATATATATATATATATATATATATATATATATATATATATGTGTGTGTGTGTGTATATATATATATATATATATATATATATATATATATATATATATATGGCACCAGCCACCCGTTGAGATACTACCGCTAGAGAGTTATGGGGTCCTTTGACTGGTCAGACAGTACTACATTGGATCCTTCTCTCTGGTTACGGTTAATTTTCCCTTTGCCTACACATACACCGAATAGTTTGGCCTATCCTCTACAGATTCTTCTCTATCCTCAGACACCTGACAACACTGAGATTACCAAACAATTCTTCTTCATCCAAGGGGTTAACTACTGCACTGTAATTGTTCAGTGGCCACTTTCCTCTTGTTAAGGATAGAAGAGACTCTTTAGCTATGGTAAGCAGTTCTTTTAGGAGAAGGACACTCCAAAATCAATCTATTGTTCTCTAATTTTGGGTAGTAACATGGCCTCTGTACCATGGTCTTCCACTGTCTTGGGTTAGAGTTCTCTTGCTTGAGGGTATAGTCGGGCACACTATTCTATCTTATTTCTCTTCCTCTTGTTTTGTTAAAGTTTTTATAGTATATATAGGAAATATTTTTTTAATGTTGTTACTGTTCTTAAGATATTTTATTTGTCCTTGTTTCCTTTCCCTCACTGGGCTATTTTCCCTTTTGGAGCCCCTGGGCTCATAGCATCCTGCTTTTCTAACTAGGGTTGTAGCTTAGGAATTAATATATATATATATATATATATATATATATATATATACATATATATATATATATATATATATATATATATATATATATATATATATATATATATATATATATATGATCATAGATCACCTTTACGCATAAAGTTTTCATAACTTTCCTACCACGCACTGGCCAATGTCCATGATCCTACTCGCTCCCCCATTCCACGATTTGAAAGCCTTGCCATTTTAATGCATTCTCCGTTGGATCTGCCATTAATTTTGCAGGTAATTTTTTCTTCCTCATTCCAAAAGTTTCTGAATTCTAAATTTTTTACCAGTCTGACGTTTTACAGTTTTCCTCAGGACCCAAAAATCTCAAACTTACTGTGATCCATTTATTAACCTACACTAAACATTGTAATACTTTTTACCTCTCCATATTCTTCAACCGTTCAAGTGATTTTACGTATAAATAGTCAAAACTCGAGATTTTTTTTTTCTCCAGATTCAACGTTTTCAATCTTCCTTTCCCTTAAGACAGATGGATGAAAATGTCATTTATGAATTCTGACAATGACTCCCACAGACACTAAAATTTCAAAATCGTTTGCATCTGTTTAGCTGTTTCTTATTTGTCACCATTCATTCTATCCAATACCATTTGTTTGCTGTGAATAATTGCTGTGATCCGGACCTTTCATATCATTTATGATGACCTTACCAGAAAATCAGTCATATTTATTTTAGACTTTGAGTAGTTATTCACACATTGCAAGCCCCATAAAAAAGGATTAAAAAAATCAATAATTTTTTTTTATACCTGGTAATCCTTATTTCTATGAATTGTATTAGGAGCTACAATTATTTTACAATGATTGAAGATTTTCTTGACATCAGAAGATACAACAAACTTCCTTTGCCTTTAAGTGCGCACACAAGATATTACAGTTCTCTGTTGTCGAGCAAGAGTCGTGGACCTTTTATTGCCTTGGATTTATTTTTCATAAAATTCAAAGAAGGATATAATGGTGTTTCAATATAATGTGATATATTTGAAATGTTTTAAGGGGGACATGTGCAACATGAAATTTGCGTTTTGTTGAAAGGCAGTTGTGGTCTAAAGTAAGTCATGAAAAATAATGGTTTCGTGACAAAAGTTAGGATAGTCAAATTCAAACATTTATGTAGAGGACTTTCATTTCCTTTATTTTGATATTTTGATTTAGCTTTTAATCTGACTTTTATGTCGTTTTCCTTATTTCCTTTACATCTGCATCCTTCATTCCCCCCCCCCCACCCCTTTTTTTTTTTTAGTATTACTCAGGTTGGCAAAACATGTACATTGGAATCTCAGACTAGTGTGATGTGCTGTTACACCTGATGTCCCTGACCTAAAGCTCGCCCAGTTTTATTTGTTACGATAATCGCTTAGGTCCCATTAACCCAATCATCGGAACTAGCCAAAGGATTTTTTTTTTATTTATAATTGAAGCATATATACAGTAATTTAAGTTTTATTACCATATGCATAAAGGATAGAAGGGAATATTTTACTTTTAATTTGCAGTCTTTTGTGATGCTAATTTGTTGTAACTAAACAGAAAATATATATTGAAACTAGTGTACAATATTCCTACATTGCCCAATTCCCACTTAAGAATTTTATTTTTCGTCTCCATCTTAAATTTTCAACGTTTAGGTTTCATATAATACTTTTATCCTAATCTGATTTACTAATCTGATTTTAAAGTAATCAAGTTGTCTTAAGCCAAAGCTTAGAAATTCTTAGATTTCAGCACTGAACATTTTAGAAGTGACGAATTTCTCTCTATTGTGTGACATTTTCCGTGAAATATTTCCCGTTGCGGATTATTAAAGAAAATAACTCTTGTTTTAACTATGTTTTAAAGTGAGAAAGAATTGGACGATGGAAAGTATGAATAGGGAGAGTACGATATGATAAAGCAAGATAGAGGAATTGAGATTGTTCCCTTAATTTCCGAGGAACAGTCCATCTATTCAGTCTATGTTTTCCTCCTTAGCTGATAATGATGTTCGTAATAAGGTATTACGGATTTAAATTACTTTTTATTACACATACCATATTTTTTTTTTTTTTTTTTTTTTTTTTTTTTTTTTTTTTTTACGTGCTTGCCTGGAACGGCTCCCATAGAATAAAGTTAGTTCCATTCACCTCACCTCTCGGTTGTCATCTAACGGCGCTCCCGCACACCATACAGGTGATTACTTCTTCTGTAGCAGGGCTTTAGTATCTTGAAATTCCCTAATAGAATAATGTACCACAGATCTTAGTACGGTGATCTTTCATTACTTTTAATGTAAACCGGTTGAACTATCTTCCTGGCAGTAATATAAATATTGAAGGTCTTAAACATGCAACAGATTACAGTGATATTTCGAGAATGGAGGTCTTGTAATATCGAAGCATCAAACAAAGTATATTTAATGTATATATATATATATATATATATATATATATATACATATATATATACATATATATATATATATATATATATATATATATATATATATATATATATATATATATATTGGCAGAATATCACCTTTAGGTCTTTATTTTCATTTTAATTTAGTTTTACTTCGATTTTTACGCAATTTTGTTTTCGTGTGTGAAATGTCGAGGGTCATTTTTTAGGTTGATTCAGAGACCTCTTAAACCATGAAAACTATTCCTGAAATATATATATATATATATATATATATATATATATATATATATATATATATATATATATATATGTGTGTATATATATATATATATTTGCACTTACTCCGCTCTAATTAGCCTACTTATCTTCTTTGCTCCTATTCGCGTCCCAACTTCAATGCGAAACAACACCTAAGTTCATCTCTTCCTAAAATGATAGCTTTGAGGAGAATTTTTTTTTTTTAATCCGACTTATCTTGGATTGATAAATATTCTCACATATATATTTAATTGTGATATCTTTAAATTTGCATAATGACTGTGATTCAGTATCTATAAGTCATCCTAAATGTAATGCTTCTAAAAATAGTTTGGTAAAGATCGTAAGAGAGGTGTTTATAAAGCAGAAATGGGAAACCTTCAAGAAATTATACGGCAAGCAGGAATATGAATAATTATTAATTGGAATACACAAAAATGAGAGAGAGAGAGAGAGAGAGAGAGAGAGAGAGAGAGAGAGAGAGAGAGAGAGAGAGAGAGAGAGAGAGAGAGAGAGAGAGAGTTTGTATTGAAGGGTTTGATAATCTGTAATCTTCGCAAAAGTAAAAAGTATGGCGTCTCATTGTCTTTTTATTTTTTATTTTGAAAACGGGATTCTAGTTTCGTTTTTTTTTTTTTTTTCTGAAATAAGCTATCTTACAACTTCCTGAAACTTTATACACGTCATAATTGAGTGCTTTCTCAGGAACTTGAGTAATGGCCTTCATTACAGTAATATTGTATAAGATCAGTATGTTACAGAGTAAGGACTGGAAATATCTTGATGTACCTTTTAGGATCTTCAATGATATAAGCACCTTACTACACAGAGATTTTGACTAATGGACGCGTGGATTTTTTTTTCTCTATAATATTCAAGTCGACTCATATAGAAATAGGGGGTGCTTTTCTATGTGGAGGTACTCTCACCTACTAAAATTATAGAGGATATTAAGATTTAAAATTTTATAAATTTTCAATCCGTGTCGAGTTAAGCCGGCATCAGGAAAAAAAAGATTTTAACAGGGTCAGATTTTGCGTTAGACTGCTTCAGAGAGATGTTTTATGGGTATATATGTCGTCAGCGCGTCTACTAAAATTGTAGAGGATATTGAGATTTCAAAGTTTCATATATTTTCATGAAAAAAAAAGTCAAGATTTTGACGGTGTCAGATTTTTTATTAGACTGCTGGGGTCGTAAAAAATTCATCGTGTTTTTAGATTAATTTTTTCTTAAACATTCAGAATCATTCAACGAAGACGAATACTTAATGAAACCACGAGGAAAACCGTTCAGATTTCTGTATCCTATTCCGATCGAAACACGGGTGTCTTGGTTACATGCTATGTTGTGTGTTAGCGTTTGGCATAGCTGTAGTTGAACAAATACTTCGAAAGGGTCTTTCGTATCAAGGGTTTTCATGAAGGTACCTGAGAGGCAGAATATCCATTTCAACTAAAATGCGGTACAGGTATTGGATAGCAGTATCCAAATACCAGTTTTCTTATGTAGGGAAATTAAATATTGTATACAAAGCTATTGTAGCCAATGAACTGCATTCTGCATAGTGACTTATTAAAGCCTGTTGTACTTCTAGAAACAGGATTAGTTCAAGTTATTTTATGCCTCTTCTGGTTAGATGAAAATGAGAAATTATCGGTATATGAAAATGAACAGAAACACATCCCTGTTGGTCAAAATGTTTCTACTCTAAGACGCTCGAAGTTTAATCCAAAGTTATTTTTTCTTCAATATAAAAGTTTTTTTTGTACCAAAATTAACTTTCAATAAAAATCTTGCCATTTCTTTTTTGAGAATCGAGAAATACTTTAAAACATGGAATATTATTAATTTTGAACGTAGTAAATCTTCCCACAGATTTAGTAGCCTTTCTCCGACAAAAATAAGCATACTTACGAAATAGAAAATGCAATTTGTTATATTCTTTTTACGATTACACATTTGTGATTATATATAACCTACGCAATATCTGTCAACAACAAAGTTAATAACACAATCAATAATCATGAGGAATATAACTATGATAATACCAATAGAAATAAGTTAGAATAATATATTTATATTTTATTTTCATGAATGGTTTATTTCAAATACAAAGTTCTCTGGTTGGCATAATTAAGAATCTCTTTCATTTCAAAGTTTATGAATTCTTCAAAGGATTTGTGTCCTGAAGATCAAATAAAATAATTTTTGACCAAAGGCATATTCATATCACTTCATGACTAAGTGTTCCTCTCATTTGTTCGAGAAAACGAAACTCCTCCTTTAGATATGCGCATGAAATGAGGGGATGAAAGAGAAGAGTGAAAACAAAGAAGAAAAATAATAAAAAACAGAGATTTTTCCTGCGTCTGGAAAGGAGATAGATAAATACAGAGGCTGCTTCCATTTGTTTCTTCATAACTAATGAGATTGCGTTAAGGAATTGTACTTCTAGATATTTTACCGTCTTTTGTAAAGAGCTCTCTCGGTTTCGTACCTCCCATGTAAGATTTCAAAGAAGAAAAAATTAATCTAGAATATATTTTGAAAACCTCTTCAGGTTTTTGTTTTCCTACCCATTGTGATTTTGTCATTCCCCTATGACAAACCCAAAAGGAATGGGAAAAAGTCGTTGTTTAACTTTTATGAAAAGCATATATATGTATATGCATATGTATATATATATATATATATATATATATATATATATATATATATATATATAGTATGTGTGTGTTTATGTGTGTATATATATATATATATATATATATATATATATATATATATATATATATATAGTATGTGTGTTTATGTATATATATATATATATATAGTTATATATATATATATATATATATATATATATATATATATATATATATATATATATATTTGTGTGTTGGTGAATGTTTCATTGGCGCTTTTTATCATGCAAAAGTTTATTTAGTCTTCATCCTGCATGATGTAAATATTGTTTTGGTGGCATTGCTGATAAAATGCTCATATGCTTCTATAAAAAATTGTAAAGTATGAATTGGAATTGATTTTTGT
>NC_090730.1:134813414-134825914 GCF_036898095.1 Palaemon carinicauda
AGAAACTGCATTCTGCATAGTGAATTATTAAAGCCTGATGTACTTCTAGAAACAGGATTGGTTGAAGTTATTTCATGCCTCATCTGGTCAGATGAAAATGAGAAATTATCGGTATATGAAAATGAAGTGAAACACATTCCTGTTGGTCAAAATGTTTGTACTCTTAAGTCTAAGACGTTCGAAGTTTAATCCTAAGTTATTGTGTTTCTTCAATATAAAAGTTGGTTTTAAACAAAAATTAACTTTCAATAAAAATCCTGCAGTTTCTTGTTTTGGGAATCGAGAAATACTTCAAACGTGGAACATTATTACTTTTGAATGTAGTAAAACTGCCCACAGATTTCGTAGCCCTTCTCGAGCAAAATAAGCGTTCTTACGGAATACAGTATGCACTATGTTACATTTTTATTTTACGATTACACACTTGGGATTATATATAACCGAAACAAAATTTGTCAATAACAAAATATCGCTATCAATAAATCATGATGAATACAACTATGATAATACGAATAGAAATAAGTTAGAATAATATATTTTTATTTTACTCCCATAACTGATATATTTCAAATACGAAGTTTTCTGGCATAATTAAGATTCTCTTTCATTTCAAAGTTTATGAATTCTTCAAAGGATTTGTGTCCTGAAGATCAAATAAAATAATTTTTGACCAAAGGCATATTCATATCACTCCATGACTTGTTTTACAAAAGTGTTCCTCTCATTTGTTCGAGAAAACGAAACTCCTCCTTTAGATATGCGCATGAAATGAGGGGATGAAAGAGAAGAGTGAAAACAAAGAAGAAAAATAATAAAAAATAAACCAGAGATTTTTCCAGCGTCTGGAAAGAGATGGTTAAATACAGAAACTGTTTCCATTTGTTTCTTCATAACTAATGAGATTGCGTTAAGGAATTGTACTTCCAGATATTTTACCGTCTCTTGTAAGTAGCTCTCGCGGTTTCGTATCTGCATCCGTTGCCTTGTTTAAAAGACCTCGCATGTAAGATTTCGAAGAAGGAAAAATTAATCTAGAATATATTTTGAAACTACCCCTTCAGGGTTTTGTTTTCATACCCATTCTGATTTTGTCATTCCCCTATAACAAGACAAAAGGGATAGGAAAAATTCGTTGGCCAGGTTTTGTGAAAAAGCATATATATATATATATATATATATATATATATATATATATATATATATATATATATATATATATATATATATATATATATATATATATATACAGTATATTATATATATATATATATATATATATATATATGTATGTATGTATGTATGTATGTATGCATATAATATATGTATATATATACATATACATATATATATATATATATATATATATATATATATATATATATATATGTGTGTGTATGTATATATATATATATATATATATATATATATATATATATATATCATAGTGTATGTGTGTGTGTTAGTGTGGGTGTATATATATATAAATATATATATATATATATATATATATATATATATATATATATATATATATATATATATGTGTGTGTGTGTGTGTGTGTGTGTGTGTGTATGTGAATACTTTATTAGCGCTATTTATCATGCAAAAGTTTATTTAGTCCTCATTCTGCATGATGTAAATATTGTTTTGGTGGCATTGCTGATAAAATGCTCTTATGTTTCTGTAAAAAATTGTAAAGTATGAATCGGAATTAACTTTGGTTACTTTTAGTCAGTGCAATAAAAGATGAAAAAAAAAAATAACAACGAACGTCAATTGAATGTCATGACGAAAATAGAAGCTCAATTAGCTTCATGTAATTGTCCTAACATTTGTCTGTGAATGACTTTTATTGTCCATAGTATTTATCGAGTGAATAATGTGTTCGTTGGACATGACACGTTAGGGATGT
Organism: Palaemon carinicauda; assembly: GCF_036898095.1. NCBI lineage: Eukaryota > Metazoa > Arthropoda > Malacostraca > Decapoda > Palaemonidae > Palaemon > Palaemon carinicauda. The sequence continues at coordinate 134,815,328 of NC_090730.1, forward strand.
TATTTTCTTTTATTTAATGCGAAAAGGTGAGAATATGCTAGACATAATTTTGTTGATTTTCATGTAACAATTACTTCCTAATTTCATACTGTCCTTGCATTTCACTGGGCCAATGGTATTTTTTTGTATCAGAATTAGTACCCTTGTTTCAAAAGTCATGGTATAATTATAGATGCTATGACATTTAGGTTATAAAGGTTTGTGGCAGGCTACTTACATGACGCTATGATTATTTCTTTTGTCTTACCATTATTAATGAAATTGAGGAATACGACAGAAAGTTATTTTCTGTGATTGTAGGTGATTTCAAAGTTCACCATGAGAACTTATTGAATTTCATCTCTCATATTGAATGACATACTTAAGAGTTTAGGCTTTGCCTCTGAATCTGATTGAGAACAAACCTCAAATGAGGTCACTCACAAGTCTAGTTATTCGTTTGGCCTAGTTCTTAATGATTCCCCAGGATTTATGACAAGTAAGGTTGGCCATCCAGTAGGGAAGTGTTCATGTTTTTTGTTACTAGTTAACATTGAACAGGCTATCGTTGATGTATCAAGCTTTTGTAGGATATATAAAACGTCAAGTAAATGGTTTTGGAATATTGAGTGATGTTTTGAGTTTGAAATAGTCATAAGTCTTGGATGAGACTGTTTGACATTATATTGGATACGTGTAATTCTTCTTAGTTGTTGAGCTACTGATATGAATGAAAAAGCCTGGTACAGTGATGATTCTATATATGCTTATTTGAAGAAACATGGGGCCCTTGCAATTTTAGATAGAGGAATAGAAGAGAAACGGGCAAAACTTGGAGTTTATCCCTTAACCAAAAAGAAATATGAATTGCAGAGGTAACTGATTACTTACCTGTAATTTTTGGGGGTTGGGTGGCATTTATTGGAAAATTGGTAAAGTTACTCCAATCGGTTTGGTAAATGTGGCTGTGGTATCTCTGGCCTTGCGGTCTAGCTTAAATTATGTGTTTTGACTCCTGAAAGGTACTAAGAGCTTGTAATACTCTTCATATAATTTCTAGTATTATACAGAATTCTCAATATTATAGTAATGGAGTTCATATGATTTATCTTGATCTTAGTGTTTATTTTTATAGCAATGATTATAGAGTTTTGACAAATTCCCATTGGCGAGCTATTTCAACGAAATACCTTGCCTAGCAACAAGTTTTTCATGGTAGATCTCCCCTCCCCTCTGAACCTTACTAAACTGTCACTTAAATTCCAAACAACGGAATATGCCACTCCAAGTTTGTATTGCAATCTCCTGTGAGCAGATTTCGCGTGATTGTTGATTCTGTCCTCAATGTTTATAGTTCTTTCATTTCAACAGTAAAGATTGGTGAAGTCCGTTGACCAGTTCCTCGGAGTAATCTTCTAATGGCATAATTATCCTCGAACTAGTGGAGTATAAGCCAAATGTTTAATAGCTTCATCTATTTTTTTAATCGGAATAAAGACAAGATAAATTATTATTTTAACTTTCAAAGAAGAAATCCGAGTCATTCCTTATGTGGCCAGAATTGGCAAGAAGGTTTTTTAATACTGTGAGCCAAGTGAAAGAAACATCCCAGCATATCTATAGTAAGAAATGGCTGCTGTAAGTTTTTGAGGATCAAAAATTCAAAATAACAGCTGATTGACTCAGGTTGGCCTACGTGTTGTCTTTCCAAAAGCATTTCACATTATTTTTCATGCGTTGTTCGTAATTTATTCCCCAAAATGCCCAAAATAACAATCTTGTCAAAATAGAAGTGAGTAAACTTTGAACATTCCTTCACCATGCAACTATTTAAATTTAGATTGTTTCAAAATTTAAACTCTCTCTTCCGTCTACAAGAATTCCGGAGTTAGTGCAACCGTTGGCAGCGCATAGAATAGATGTTCACTAATTTCCTTACAAAATATGATTAAAAAATATTGAGAATCATAAGTTCTAAATTTGTTGAATTTTCTATGTAATCATAAATGTATTGTCTTGTCTTATGAACCATTGATTCAGCGTCATATTGTTTGGCATCGTTGGTTGGCAATCTTCAAAAAAATTGCCTAAGGACTCGTTAATAACTTGTACAGTCCCTTCGTTAGTTTCGATGGCTTGCATCAGGCGTATGTTCATTTATTTGTTTAATTAGATTACCATCTTACTTTACTGATACTGTATTTTTTTTTTTTTTTTTGGGGGGGGGGGGCAGCGTATCCATCGCAAACGTACGTATATCCGTCGTGTAAGTATATTTCCTTCCCATTTTTTTTTTTTTTTTTTTTTAAGAGATGAGAGCTTGTTAATGTGTTATATATAGTTTTCTTTTACCTTATATAATTTGAGGAACTGCAGCTAGGAGTCAACGAATCACAGACTAAACCTGTTCTTAGACTTGAAATAAACCCATCTCCACCATGATAGCTCTGTAGCGAGTTTACAATACGTGGTTATTTACGATGAATATATTTCACTAACACTCGTGATTTTTAATCAATATAAATATTAACCATCCTGAATTCGACAGGAATATGTACTGTGGACTTATCATTTAACATATATCTCTCCTGATAGCTCTATTGGTAGAGTCCTCGAAGGCAGGGTTTCTAAGAGGCATATGTTCGAATCTCTGCTCAGCCAGAAGCTCTTATAAAAGAATTCCAGTGGATATACATTACCTCAGGTAGATATGCAATATTAAAAGCCATTGTGGTTGGTATTTACATTGATTAAAAACACGAGTGTTAGTTTCATATATAAAAGACATATTGGAAAGGGAGGAATTTAATGCATATGAAGAGTTACTGTTAGTCCAATATAGGGTTGAACATCACAGTTTATGAAAGGGACCGATGGGCTGCTCATGACCTCCCTGTGCTGGTGTATGAGAGAGTTCTACTTCATAATTAAAAAGCTCACCCACGTTTTAAATGCACAATTATTTTCTTTTCTGGAGCCCTGGGTATATATATATATATATATATATATATATATATATATATATATATATGTATGTATATATATACATATATATATATATATATATATATATATATATATATATATATATATATATATATATAATGCCTCTATATATTATTATTATTATTATTATTAATTGCTAAGCTACAACCCTAGTTGGAAAAGCAGAATGCTATAAGCCCAGGGGCTCCAACAGGGAAAATAGCCCAGTGAGGAAAGGAAACAAGGGAAAAAATAAATATTTCAAGAATAATAATAAAACAAATATCTATGTAAACTATAAAAACTTTAACAAAACATGAGGAAGAGAAATTAGATAAAATGGTGTGCCCGAGTGTACCCTCAAGCAAGAGAACTCTAACCCAAGACAGTGGAAGACCATGGTACGGAGGCTATGGCACTACCCAAGACTAGAGAACAATGGTTTGATTTTGGAGTGTCCTTCTCCTAGAAGAGCTGCTTACCATAGCTAAAGAGTCTCTTCTACCCTTACCAAGAGGAAAGTAGCCACTAAACAATTACAGTTCAGTAGTTAACCCCTTTGGTGAAGAAGAATTGTTTGGTAATCTCAGTGTTGTCAGGTGTATGAGGATAGAGGAGAATCTGTAAAGAATATGCCAGACTATTCGGTGTATGTGTAGGCAAAGGGAAAGTGAACCGTAACCAGAGAGAAGGATCCAATGTAGTACTGTCTGGCCAGTCAAAGGACCCCATAACACTCTAGCGGTAGTATCTCAACGGGTGGCTGGTGCCCTGGCCAACCTACTACCTATATATATATATATATATATATATATATATATATATATATATATATATATATATATATATATATATATATATATACACATATATGTATCTTGTACATTGCTTATATTGTTTATTTGCTTTCATAAAAGACAAATAAGATTTTGACACCAACAAAGACACAGCAAAAAAGATGTTTTGTTTTCATGCCAGAAACATATATCTTCTCCCGTTCTTTAATGAAGACTCATCAGTCATAGGGAAACAAATGGTTGGAATATGTCATGTAATATCCAACCCAGAACGCGGCAAATTCTCCCTCATTTCCCCACTTCTCATCATCCCCTTTGTCATCTTATGTATCATGCTCTCCTCAACTGCTGCTTCTTTCATCTCAAGCTCTGCATCTCAGCAGACACTATATTTTCCGCTGGACAATTACAGATATTTCGTGGAGCGAGTGATGGAGTGGTCGGAATATGTTAGTTGACATATGCAATTTTATTTGATCTTCAAAGAATATTTCGTTTGAGGTATCAAAGACAATCTTGAGCGTACTCGTGTTGTGCAGTGATGGGGCTTTTCCTAAATGAGATGTGTGCGTGTATATATGTGTGTGTGCGTGTAGGTGTGTGTGTGTTTAGGATTGTTTTATATATATATATATATATATATATATATATATATATATATATATATATATATGTGTGTGTGTGTGTGTATATATATATGTGTGTATATATATATATATATATATATATATATATATATATATATATATATATATATATATATATATATGTATATATATATATATATATATATATATATATATATATATATATATATATATATAAAATGTTTGTGTGATTTGTGCGTATAATATCATTTAGGATTTCTTGGCTAACACTTTTGTCACATCACCGACCTATCATTTGCATCCAGTTTTTTTTTCAGATTTTGTATTTGGCATTTTAAGAAAAACCAAATTCTTTTATTTTACTTTTCTTTCAATAGTAATTCACAATAAATCAATTATAATAAATTACAATCACCTTTACATATATATTTGTGGAATCACGGTATATAGTTTTAAATTTTTTACTCATCAATAATATCTTAGATTTAGTTCAATTGACAGAAGTATAAATACCATTCCTTAAATTATTCAAACTTCTGCAGATATTCTATTGATCATCTTACATTGTTTGTCAATGATCCTTTCATTTCCCTTTAAAGGACATCACACTTTCAGATAAGTATGTGAGTGACTACTTTCATTTTTCTTTTCTATATTATTTAATTGCCTGTTTAAATAGTCCTCACTCATACATTTTTCCATATGTTACCATAAACATTCCCCTGACTAAATTTTATATAATATCCAAAATTAAAATAGCTTTGAAGTATTTAACAATTATTTCCTAATTTATTTTTCAAAAAGTAAATAATTAAATTACCGCTTTCAAAAACAAGCCTCTGTTTATATATTATGAGCATTGGTTAATATTTAACATCTATTTTGGGGGGGAGGGTTGGGGTTGCGATTCTAACCTTTTGCCTCTCGTATTCTCCTTATATTTTCATGTTTTTCTTAAATACTTTTTCATCATTCTACTCTATGTTGATATTACAATTAAAACAATATATATTATTTCTAAGCAAATCCTTCATTATTTTAGTGGTATATGGTACTTTTATGTTTACCCCTTCTAACTTGAAGTTCCCATTGACTATTTCAAATTTATCATCAGCTCCCGTCTTGTTTTATATTAATCTGATATATTTATTCCCGGCAACTCATTTTCTATTATACTTAGAATTCTTCGTATTCTCAGAACGTAGTCTCATAAATCAACTCCTTTTCATAATACGCAGTACATAACTTTTTATTCTTGCCTCATTTTGGCTTTATTTTTTTTATAATCCCTGTACATAAAACACTTTTCGGTTCATTAACTTTCGTAGGGATCTCGTTTTTTTTTATATGATTCATAGAAATTCATCTTTTCATGTGCATGGTTTTTTTTTAATTTTTTTTATGAAGTGTTTATAACAACAGACTTCATGAGATTATGATGATGCTGATGCTACTGAGATGAGGACGGTGATGTTGATGGATAAAGTTTGGAAAACTAAAAATCTCATATAAAATTTTTTTTTTTTGAAAAAGTGGTCTAATGTACATTATATTTCCTGATGTCGCTTTAGATGAAAGCGCTTTCTAGAGACAATATTTTTCAGTCTCTCGTTCTTTCACTCCTAAGTATTATATCGCTTTACTGCAATGTTAGATTTTATACAAAAAAAATTGCTTTTTATTATTATCTTGGTTCTAAAATACGTTGTTATAGATGAAACGAAAGAAAAAGTTTACAAAGGATACAAGGTGTGGGATATTCAAAATATCCGGAACTTATTTCGTATATATAGCATTTAGTTTTCTTAGATTCAAAGATTGATAACTATTATTTTACATACAAGTCTTTGTCATCCACTGTGGCACATTATTCTTAAAAAAAAAAAAAAAAAAAAAAAATCTGACATCATAGAGGTTATTGTAAATTTATATGGCAACTTTGCACAAAGCTCATTTTTCCATTAACTTTTGAATTACAAAGGAGAAAGTGTTTGATCTTATTTTGCCGACATACAGACTAATTTCTGTTACAGGTAGAAAGCCCTCAAGTAAACCAAATTATTGATTGAGCTTCTTGGATTTTCAATATTTCATTTTGTAAGATCTTATAGCAATATAATTACATTATTATATTGATATTGTCTAAATGAATACATTAAAACATATAGTAGATTAAATATAAATTATAGAGTTCCATGCTATACAGTTCTTAGAATAATTGCTAGTATTTTTTTCGAAATGAACAATAAACACTTCCCTTATTTAACTTAATCAACAAAGAATCGTTCATTGTTGCCAATAACAGCATTTATAAAACGCATAATTGATATAAAAAAAGCAATTTAATTAATAATGCATTTGGGAACTGTGAGCGAATGAACAATTTTTGCATGCCATTTTGCCTGTATACTGTTGATATATAACACTATTTTATCATTAGTTGAATTATGTGGCTATATTTGTACTTTCAGCTTTTTAATGACCATACACAGATCTATTTAAAATAAATATTCTTAAAATTTATCATAATTTACATACTGTAGAAGCCAGTTTCTAAGGAATAACCTATTTCATAATGTCAAAATTCATTTAACGTGCAATTGTTTATGGTGAAGATTTTCTATTCACTTTTCCATCGCTTCGATTTTTATCCTTTCGGCTGTTTGTCCTTTCGACACTTTTTCCTTTCAATAATTTGTCCTTTCTATGATCTGGCCTTTCAACACATTTTCCTTTCGACAGTTTGACCGTTCTACGGTCTGTCCTTTCGACACTTTTTCCTTTCGACAATTTGTCCTTTTATACGGTCTGTCCTTTCGACACTTTCCTTTTGACCATTTGCTCTTTCCACGGTCTGTCCTTTCGACCATTTGTCCTTTCTACGGTTTATGCTTTCAACACTATTCCCTTTCGACTATTTGTCCTTTCTACTGTTTATGCCTTCAACAGTGTTTCCTTTCGACCATTTGTCTTTTCTACGGTTTCTCCTTTCAACACGTTTTCCTTTCTACCATTTGTCCTTTCTACGGTCTGTCCTTTCGACATTTTTTTCCTTTGACAATTTGTCCTTTCTACGGCCTGTCCAATCGACACTTTGTCCTTTGACACTCTCTGCGCTCGCGCATTATAGTGGCTGCATAACATTTTCTGAAAAGGATAGGTCAGAGTGGAAATAGTTACAAATATCAAACTAGGAGGTTATTATATTCCCAAACATTGCACCAACAACTGTTGCCATCTTATGTAGGTCGTTGTTTAGATTTCCATATATGTAATATATTTGAAATAATCCTCATTGCACTCTTAAACCCGTCGTTAAAGCCGTTATTCACTAATTGTTGAGTGCTCTACTACAGCAGGCGATGACATAGAGGATGTTGACGCTTGTTCTAATATTGAAGTAAAGTGAGGGGAACTTCTTAGCTCATTAAATCAGTGACCCAATTTGGTGGCTTTCTTATAAACCGAGATTTTGGAGATCTATGTCCTTTTGTATATAAATTAGCTCGGAAAATGTCTGCGAAAGAAAATTTGCTTTCGATGCTTCTCTCAATTGTAAAGTGCGACACAAGCTTCTTTGAGTTGGAGTTGGAGTGCTTCATCGTCCGATCGTTTCACAAATGTGTCTTTGTCATATCTACAATATATGTTAGGGGTGTCTTTTCTGAAGACAATGTCCTTAATATGTCTTATGAAGAAATTTGCGAAGACCACAGTCAAGGAGTAACCCTTGGCCATTCAAAAGGAGACGTTTAAGACCATCCTTAGCATTTAGACAAATGAGGCCTTCCGATGCCTAAAGGGTATGCTGTATCAACAATAGGATCTGCCTTAGGCATGCCCGTCACGAATTCAATCAAGGGATCCATCGAAAAGGAAGTCCTCTAAAAGTAGGACCATCTAACACGCATTACTATCAATGAACGTCGTCCGTAAAGTCTAAATAGAATTGATGGAAATAAGTTGTTTGGGAGGCACCTTTTTGAAAGAACAACGGGCCATCAATTTGTTATGGTTTTAAGGCGTTCCCATATCGGCTATTTGTTAATCTTATTAAAATATTTATTTAGTTACGATATACATTTCAAATTCCATGGTATAGAACGATACACCTGTCTACCGAAGTAAAGGTACAGCCACGCTTGACTAGATTTGATAATAATAATAATAATAATAATAATAATAATAATAATAATAATAATAATAATAATAATACGCTATAATTTACGTGCAACTCCTCGAGATGAATTTTTTTTTCTTCTGAGTAATGTAAATATATTCTTGACCTCCATCATACTTTATACCAATGCTTCAACAAATATACACTCCATAATACATATATGTTCAGCTGTAGGCCTACCCATTTTGTCTCATCATGATTATTGCCTTTAACATGTTTCTCTAAGTAAGGTCAAGATTCCTCTTAATATAATTGCAAAACTATCACATAAAAAAAAAATTGTCGTTATTCCAATTGAAGTGATAAACATTACTCCTGTGTAACTATCTGCCATTACGTGATGACAGTCGTCATAAAAAATCCAGTACTAAAATATCAAGAGAGATTATCAAGAACCTTTCCATTTCAAGCGGACGCAAAAAGTCGAAGACAAACTCCCATGATTCCGCCGGCGATATTTATGTTGTCTCCCGAGGATAATTATCTTCTGGAATGTCCCTCCAATAACCTCCGAGGGCGGATGAATGTCTTCCATTTGACTTTTGTGAGACAAGAAAAATGCTGCTTGGATTTATTCGACCTCTTGAAGGAGAACCATTTTCAGGACCGTACCTCTGAGAGTTGTCGTTGAGAAGATAATTTCAAAGATTTGGTATTTTACTGATACTGGATGTTAAGATAGTACCTTGAGATGGTCTCTGTCATTAAACGTCAAGAGTAGTTGTAATTCTAGCACGATATACTTTCTTTCTTTGAGGACATACTTGGATAATGGGTATTGTTTCACATGAAATAATACAGTAATAATAGAATTAATGAATATTGATGATAAAGATATCGATAACAATGATAATGAAAATTATAATTGCAATAATCTTACATATTAAAATTGATATTATCATTATTATTCTTAGTAGGTTATACATTACTTAACTGCACATTTGCATGCATTCAGACATTTACACACACACACACACACACACACACACATATATATATATATATATATATATATATATATATATATATATATATATATATATATATATATATATGTATGTATAAATACACATACATATATATGTACACACACACACACACACACACATATATATATATATATATATATATATATGTGTGTGTGTGTGTGTGTGTGTCTGTGTCTGTGTCTGTGTCTGCGTCTGTGCATTTTTGAAGAAGCTTATTCAGGAAAGGTATCTTTTATGGTATTATAGAATTTTATAACCTCATAAAACGATACGTACAATTTACAGGAAAACACAGTAAAATCACAGAAATGATAAATACCTTGACTCAAACATTAGGATTATCTGGCCTACTTGGCTAAATGCACACATGGCATAAAATTTTGAGATTTATATACATGACAGTAGACTATATGGAGTATATGTTTATTGCATATTCTTAATTTTACACTTATTCAGAGGGACGTTTCTTTCAGATTCTTTCGATTTTTGGTGAACTGTCAGCGTTCATTATTATGGTGGAGTCAAGCCCAAGGTTAATTTACTTGTTTCAGACGAGGTCTCTAAAGCGTTATTCCATGTAGAAATCTAGTGCTTTTCAAATTTCATGTGGTATGCAGTTTTTTTTTTATTGTTAAATGTGAGCATATATGTGTTTTTAAATAGTATGATCAATAATAGAGTTCAATAGGATACTGTACCTAGTCTTAGGTTGCTGGATAAGCAAAAATCGTGTAATTCATTAAGGGATGTTTCCAATATCACCATTATCACCATTATTGGGAGAAATGTAGTACATATGCTAACACTACCATAGCCTTAATATACGACGAAGCAAGTATTTTTATCGTCCTGCACTCTTCTTGCAGAATCACTTTCTTTTTGTGTAATTTTTGTCATAAACGAATAGTTTTCTTTTAGGATAATCCGTCCTAGCTTCTCATATTCTTTATCATTATTATAATTCTTTAAATAATATTGGTGTTGTAGGATGTTTCTTTGCCGAGTTGTGACTATTTCTTTTATATGGCCATTTCCCGAACTGTGGTAAT
>NC_090730.1:134830914-134833414 GCF_036898095.1 Palaemon carinicauda
TAAACACGAAGAAACACAACTATACATATGCAATGTCATTCAGCAAAAGAAAAATTCATATAAAATTCTTGCAATTTTACTTACAACTTAATTTTTTTTGTCTCAGTCGGTATCAATCACAATTTTTTTAAAAGTCTGAAAAGGGGATTTCATTTTTTATCTCTCAGGCCCAAATGTTCACTTTGTATGAAAATGAATTTGATGCTCGTAAGGGTCATTCACTGGAAGTGTTAGCTCAGCGACGTGAAGTTAATTCAGTTTCTATTCTCGTCATGTTATTATTTTATTACATCTAGAGAGTACAGTTCTATTTACTGTGATGTAATAATAGAGTCCACGTTTTCAGTAAAAGTAAATTAAAACACAGAAAATGTTATTTCTGCCATTTCGTTAAGTGAACAATTACGAAAATTATACTATGAAAAAAAACTTGATATATTTTTTTTTTCTTTAATACCAAGGATAAGTCTGCCTCCTTTGGATAAGAATCCCGATTAGGAAATTGTCTTTTGGAGATTAAAATTCTGAGAAATATTTCTAAATAAAGTAGTTAAAAAAGGGATAGCCGCTTATATCAATTGTTAACTAAAGTCATCTGAAAAATGTAATTATTCATAACAGGAAGTTGCAAATTAACTCTCTCTCTCTCTCTCTCTCTCTCTCTCTCTCTCTCTCTCTCTCTCTCTCTCTCTCTCTCTCTCTCTCTCTCATATATATATATGTATATATATATGTATATGTATATATATATACATATATATATATAAATAGATAGATAGATAGATAGATAGATAGATAGATAGATATATATATATATATATATATATATATATATATATATATATATATATATATATATATAATAGACAAATATATTCATCTCAAGTAGAATTACCTGCAAACAATGTGTCTTTCCGTCAAACCAATTGAAATCTACACGTGTATTAGACTTCATCAATAACTTGGTAATTAGTACATAATAGACAGCGTCACCAAAAGCATTTTCACATTTTTCTCCTTCCAACATCAAAAAGAAATAAAATTTAAGTAAAACCATCTTCATAGTTGAATCATTTTAGAAGCCGCTTTTGACTAATCAAGTATGAATGGTGAAATTTTAAAGGGATCACTCATTTACTAAATTCTTTCAAAGGACGAGTTTTAGAACCAAAACGTTTAACTTGCTTTAAATTTAATTTAGTATTTTTTTTTTTTCAAATTCATTGTAATTTTGACATCTTAGTGTCTTATTTTGTTTTCATTTTTTAAAGAATCCATTAGAAATTGGTATTCAATAACAAATGGAGAGAGAGAGAGAGAGAGAGAGAGAGAGAGAGAGAGAGAGAGAGAGAGAGTTAAATAAACTTTCTATTTCTATTATTAGACAATGCTCATTAATTACTCTCATTTTCAGTCTTAGGAGAAAAGTATATTTTTGAGGTTATATCAAATGCAACGATTATTTTTTACCAAGTTTAGAACTTAAATTAGTTCCAAGAGATTTTTCACTTACATCTTTAGCTTCCCTTCTTTTTGTTCGGTTTTGAAATTACAGTTTGTTACATTTTAGTTTTGTATTTCTACGAAACTTGGCTTTGCCATTGTATGGAACTTTCTGATTTTATCATCCGTGATGAGAAATTTTCAAAGGAAGTACTACAAATATCTTTATGACCCCCTTATAATAACTATTTTCTCAAAAGTCATGTTTTATATACATATGTTTTATATACATCGGCGAAAGAATATTTACAGAGTTTTAACATTGCCATAAGATTAGCAATTGCTTGGATTTCTCACAAACATTAGTCAATGTTTACGGTTTAAAGAATAATTGTGGAATTCTATGTCAAGTTAGCAATAACATAAGGAAATGTATACACGATTATAATTTAGTTTATATGAATATGATCGGTATGCATATGTCTATAATCTTTCACAGAAAATAAATAGGAAGACTTTCTTACTGAGAAAAAATCTTGAAAGGAAAGATCCGGAATTTTCCTGTAGAGACTCATGATCATATAGTTAATAAAAAAAATAGTTATGCAGATAAAAAAACGCTGAAAAATAAATATGATTCAAAAAATTTTCCATGATTGTTTTCCTTTGATATCTAGAGATAATGAAAAAAAAGAAACAAAGAGAAAATTACTTTTCTTTATTCCTTGGCAGCATAAACTATGTTAATTATGAAAAATAAGTAGAATTTTTGTTTTGTTTTATGATAATGACATATTAAGATATGTAGGGTAGTAAGGGGAAAAGTTGCATTCATTTGATGTCATTTAGCTGGCAAAGGGAAACGATTTTGAATTTAAATTATTTATTGTATTTTATTATTTTCCCTCCGTTTTTATCCTTTGTTTTTTTTTATTTTTTTATTTTTGCTATAAAACTATCTTTTTCTTAATCATTAAAATCAACTTCTCGCATTTACGTGAAACTTTTAATACAGTTCAATAGAATTTCTCCTCAGAATATAAAAGCTTGCATAGCA
>NC_090730.1:134840914-134843414 GCF_036898095.1 Palaemon carinicauda
CGATCGAAACACGGGTGTCTTGGTTACATGCTGTGTTGTAAGGGATAGCGTTTGGCATAGCTGCAGTTGAACAAATACTTCGAAAGGGTCTTTCGTATCAAGGGTTTTCATGAAAGTATCTGAGAGGCAGAATATCCATTTCAACTAAAATGCGGTACAGATATTGGATAGCAGTATCCAAATACCAGTTTTCTTATGTAGAGAAATTAAATATTCTATACAAAGCCATTGTAGCCAATGAACTGCATTCTGCATAGGGAATTATTAAAGTCTGGTGTACTCCTAGAAACAGGATTGGTTCAAGTTATTTTATGCCTCTTCTGGTTAGATGAAAATGAGAAATTATCGGTATATGAAAATGAACAGAAACACATCCCCGTTGGTCAAAATGTTTCTACTCTAAGACGCTCAAAGTTTAATCCAAAGTTATTTTTTCTTCAATATAAAAGTTTTTTTGAACCAAAATTAACTTTCAATAAAAATCTTGCAATTTCTTTTTTGAGAATCGAGAAATACTTTAAAACATGGAATATTATTAATTTTGAACGTAGTAAATCTTCCCACAGATTTAGTAGCCTTTCTCTGACAAAAATAAGCATACTTACGGAATAGAAAATGCAATTTGTTATATTTTTTTTACGATTACACATTTGTGATTATATATAACCTACGCAATATCTGTCAACAACAAAGTTAATAATACAAGCAATAATCATGATAAATATAACTATGATAATACCAATAGAAATAAGTTAGAATAATATATTTATATTTTATTTTCATGAATGGTTTATTTCAAATACAAAGTTCTCTGGTTGGCATAATTAAGAATCTCTTTCATTTCAAAGCTTATGAATTCTTCAAAGGATTTGTGTCCTGAAGATCAAATAAAATAATTTTTGACCAAAGGCATATTCATATCACTCCATGACTTGTTTTACAAAAGTGTTCCTCTCATTTGTTCGAGAAAACGAAACTCCTCCTTTAGATATGCGCATGAAATGAGGGGATGAAAGAGAAGAGTGAAAACAAAGAAGAAAAATAATAAAAAAAACAGATTTTTCCAGCGTCTGGAAAGGAGATAGATATATACAGAGGCTGCTTCCATTTGTTTCTTCATAACTAATGAGATTGCGTTAAGGAATTGTACTTCCAGATATTTTACCGTCTCTTGTAAGTAGCTCTCGTGGTTTCGAATCTGCATCCGTCGCTTTGTTTAAAAGACCTCCCATGTAAGATTTCGAAGAAGGAAAGATTAATCTAGAATATACTTTGAAACTACCCCTTCAAGGTTTTGTTTTCATACCCATTCTGATCCTGTCATTCCCCTATGACAAGCCCAAAAGGAATAGGAAAAAGTCGTTGTTTAACTTTTATGAAAAGCATATATATGTATATGCATATATATATATATATATATATATATATATATATATATATATATATATATATATATATATATATATGTATATATATATATAAATATGTATATATACATATATATATATATAAATATGTATATATATATATATATATATATAGTGTGTATATATATATATATATATATATATATATAGTGTGTGTATATATATATATATATATATATATATATATATATATATATATATATATATATATACATACATATATATATACATATATATATATATATATATATATATATATATATATATATATATATATATATATATGTGTGTGTGTGTGTGTGTGTGCGTGTGTGTGTGTGTGTGTGTGTATGTGTGTGAATGTTTCATTGGCGCTTTTTATCATGCAAAAGTTTATTTAGTCTTCATCCTGCATGATGTAAATATTGTTTTGGTGGCTTTGCTGATAAAATGCTCTTATGTTTCTATAAAAAATTGTAAAGTATGAATTGGAATTAACTTTGGTTACTTTTAGTCATGGCAATAAAAGATAAAAAAAATAACAACGAACGTCAATTGAATGTCATGACGAAAATAGAAGCTCAATTAGCTTCATGTAATTGTCCTAACATTTGTCTGTGAATGACTTTTATTGTTCAGAGTATTTATCGAGTGAATAACATGTTTTCGTTGGACATGACACGTTAGGGATGTCATTTTCTTTTATTTAATGCGAAAAGGGGAGAATATGCTAAAAATTATTTTTTTTTTTTATTTTCATGTAAAAATTACTTCATAATTTCATACTGTCCTTGCATTTTACTGGGCCAATGATTTTTTTTTCTTGGTATATATCCGAATTAATACCCTTGTTTCATAAGTCATGGTATAATTGTAAATGCTATGACATTTAGGTTGTAAAGGTTTGTGGCAGGCTACTTACATGATGCTATAATTATTTCTTTGTCGTTAACCTTATTAGAAAATACAGGAATAAGACAGGAAGTATTTTTTCTGTGATTGTAGGGAATTTCAAAGTTCACCATGAAAATAGATTGAATTTTATCTCATACTGAATGACTTTGCTTCTGAATCAGAAGGGAAGTGTTCATGTT
>NC_090730.1:134848414-134850914 GCF_036898095.1 Palaemon carinicauda
CTCCCTTCTCGTTTTATATTAATATGATATATTTATTTCCGGCAACTCATTTTCTAATATACTTAGAATTCTTCGTCTTCTGAGAACGTAGTCTCATAAATCAACTCCTTTTCATAATACGCAGTACATAACTTTTTATTCTTGCCTCATTTTGGCTTTATATTTTTTATAATCCCTGTACATAAAACACTTCTCGGTTCATTAACTTTCGTAGGGATCTCGTTTTTTTTATATGATTCATAGAAATTCATCTTTTCATGTGCATAGTTTTTTTTTTTTTATGAAGTGTTTATAACAACAGACTTCATAAGATTATGATGATGCTGATGCTACTGAGATGAGGACGGTGATGTTGATGGATAAAGTTTGGAAAACTAGAAATCTCATAAAAAAAAAATCTTGAAAAAGTGGTCTAATGTACATTATATTTCCTGATGTCGCTTTAGATGAAAGCGCTTTCTAGAGACAATATTTTTCAGTCTCTCGTTCTTTCACTCCTAAGTATTATATGCTTTACTGCAATGTTAGATTTTATACACAAAAATTGCTTTTTATTATTATCTTGGTTTTAAAAGACATCCTTTATAGATGAAACAAAAGAACAAGTTTACAAAGGATACAAGGCGTGGGATATTCAAAATATCCGGAACTTATTTCGTAATTATAGCATTTAGTTTTCTTAGATTCAAAGATTGATAACAATTATTTTACATACAAGTCTTTGTCATTCACTGTGGCAAAAAAAAAAAAAAAAAAAATCTGACATCATAGAGGTTATTGTATATGGCAACTTTGCACAGAGCTAATTTTTCCATTAACTTTTGAATTACAAAGGAGAAAGTGTTTGATCATATTTTGCAGACTTGCAGACTAATTTCAGTTACAGGTAGAAAGCCCTCAAGTAAACCAAATTATTGATTGAGCTTCTTGGATTTGATTTCTATGTTCCAGAATAAAATTTTCAATATTTTATTTGGCGGGATCTTATTGTAATATTATTACTTCATTATATTGAGATTGTATAAATGAATACATGAAAGCATATAGTAGATTAAACATAAATTATAGTTCCATGCTATACAGTTCTTAGAATAATTACTAGTATTGTTTTCGAAATGAACAATACACACTTCCCTTATTTAGCTTAACAAACAAAGGAATTGTTCATTGTTGCTAATAACATCATTTATAAAACGCATAATTGATATAAAAAAAGCAATTTAATTAATAATGCATTTGGGAACTGTGAGCGAATGAAAAATTTTTGCATGCCATTTTGCCTGTATACTGTTGATATATAACACTATTTTATCATTAGTTGAATTATGTGGCTATATTTGTACTTTCAGCTTTTTAATGACCATACACAGATCTATTTGAAATAAATATTCCTAAAATTTATCATAATTTACAATCTGTAGAAGCGGGTTTTTAAGGAATAACCTATATCATAATGTCAAAATTCTTCTGTGTATACCAATTTTAACGTGCAATTGTTTGTGGTGAAGATTTTCTATTCACTTTTCCATCGCTTCGATTTTTATCCTTTCGGCTGTTTGTCCTTTCGACACTTTTTCCTTTCAATAATTTGTCCTTTCTATGATCTGGCCTTTCAACACATTTTCCTTTCGACAGTTTGTCCGTTCCACGGTCTGTCCTTTCGACACTTTTTCCTTTCGACAATTTGTCCTTTTTTTACGGTCTGTCCTTTCGACACTTTCCTTTTGACAATTTGCTCTTTCCACGGTCTGTCCTTTCGACCATTTGTCCTTTCTACGGTTTGTGCTTTCAGCACTATTTCCTTTCGACTATTTGTCCTTGCTACTGTTTATGCCTTCAACAGTGTTTCCTTTCGACCATTTGTCTTTTCTACAGTCTGTCCTTTAAACACCTTTTTCCATTCGAGTCCTTTCTACGGTTTCTCCTTTCAACACTTTTTCCTTTCTACCATTTGTCCTTTCTACGGTCTGTCCTTTCGACACTTTTTTTCCTTTGACAATTTGTCCTTTCTACGGCCTGTCCAATCGACACTTTGTCTTTTGACACTCTCTGCGCTCGCGCATTATAGTGGCTGCATAACATTTTCTGAAAAGGATAGGTCAGAGTGGAAATAGTTACAAATATCAAACTAGGAGGTTATTATATTCCCAAACATTGCACCAACAACTGTTGCCATCTTATGTAGGTCGTTGTTTAGATTTTCATATAATATATTTGAAATAATTCTCAATGCACTCTTAAACCCGTCGTTAAAGCCGTTATTCACTAATTGTTGAGTGCTCTACTACAGCAGGCGATGGCATAGAGGATGTTGACGCTTGTTCTAATATTGAAGTAAAGTGAGGGGAACTTCTTAGCTCATTAAATCAGTGACCCGATTTGGTGACTTTCTTATATAGCTTGATTTTGGAGATCTATGTCATTTTGGATATAAATTAGCTCGGAAAATGTCTGCGAAAGAAAACTGGCTGTCGATGCTTCTCTCAATTATAAAGTGCGA
>NC_090730.1:134853414-134918414 GCF_036898095.1 Palaemon carinicauda
GCACTCTTCTTGCAGAATCACTTTCTTTTTGTGTAATTTTTGTCATAAACGAATAGTTTTCTTTTAGGATAATCCGTCCTAGTTCTTTAGATACTCTTGGTTTTGTAGGATGTTTTTGTGCCAAGTTGTGACTATTCCTATTATGGCCATTTCCCGAACTGTGGTAGTTACTGTCTGTCAAGGGAAAATATAACGTTTGGAAGTGCTACAAGAAATTTCGTTTTTCAAATATCAAGTAATGGCACCATTGTTCTTAATGTTACTGGCTAGAGAGCCACATTTTTTTTATAGAAAGGAAAAATTTTGAGCCATGTAAGATGGCCACTTTCATTAATAACTTCCTCTACAATAACTAGGACCATTTGACTTTATTGAGTAATCTAACAATAAGGTACAGAAATCCCTTGATTGTTGTCAGGAAGTTCGTATGATTGGCCTTAATTTAGTGCTGTCTTTGACCGTGTTAATCATGAGGCCCTTGTTTTCAAACTCAAGCAGTTAGGAGTGGATGGGTCGTTTCTTAGCATTATTATTGATTTTTTAAGTAATAGATCTCAAAGAGTTGTTGTTGATGAGCACCATAGTGAGTATAGGAATGTGATATCCGGTGTTCTACAGGGTAGTGTTTTGGGCCCATTACTTTTCATACTATATACACATGACATGTGGTTTGGCCTAGAAAACAAGCTTGTTGCATATGCAGATGATACTAGTCTCTTTCTCATCAATTCCATCCCCTGAATGTAGATCTTGGGTTGGTGAATCCCTTAATAGAGATTTAGCTAAAATTAGTGGATGGTGCAAATTATGGGGTATGAAGTTGAATCCTAACAAAACTCAAAGTATGATTGTAAGTAGGGCAAGGACGGTGGATCCTCAACATCCGGATCTCAGTATTGATAATGTTTCTTTAAATTTGTATGACTCTTTCAAAATTTTAGGTGTGATTCTTGACTGAATATTTACTTTTGAGAAACACATTAGGTCTGTCTCTTCTTCAATTGCACAAAAAATTGGCTTATTGAGAAAGTCTTACAATATTTTCTGTGATCAATCTATTCTGAAGAAGTGTTTTAATTCTTTCATTCTACCTTGTTTTGAGTATTGTTCTCCTGTCTGGTCTTCAGCTGCTGATTCTCATCTTAATTTGTTGGACAGAAACTTACGGTCTATTAAATTTCTTATTCCTGATCTAGATATTAATCTTTGGCACCGTCGTTCATTTCAATTCTTCTTTCAATACTCCCTAGGTCTCGTAGTCCCAGGCTATTGGAGAAGGGTAGAAGTGGCTACCTAAATATTCGTCAAGATGATACTATGATGGCTGCACAAGTTAGTTACTGTAATGACAAAGGGGATTGGCACTATGCCTGCAGACATAGGGACATGTTGACGCAGCGGGCACTTTTTATTTGAATCTGACTGTGCGCTCCCCAAACGGGGGCAAGTCCCGCCTCGAAGTTTGTTTGATCGGAGTCGTGTTTTGACATCATCACATAGCATTATGCTCACTCATGGAAATCAACTACTGTCGCCAACTCCTTCCCACACATCACTATCCTGGGGGCTCAGATAAAGTGGGGAGAGGTGAAGTCCATTACATTCCTAACCGACTTTAAGGCCGGCAAGCTGAGAAACGCGTAGAACACTCCTACAGAGGTCACAGAACATTACTCCCTGACCTCGTGTTGTTTTGACAAAGCTATTTATAAACGAAAAACCAAGATTAATAATTATTTTTCCTGTAATATCCTTTCGCTACAATGAATAAAGAAAAAGATGATTAGGAAAAAGGTCACTGACTCTAAAATTAATCTTCTTTCCAATTCCATATTATCAATAAACATAAATGATTAGAATGAAGTAGTTCAACCGATTTATTACTCAGAATTCAAGATATCACTCTGACGTCTTTTTTTCAAGTGTGTTTTATCATTCCTGTTTATAAAAAAGATCACTAATTTATCTTTCTATCATTTGGAAAAGTAAATGTGTGAATTATGGATTTGTTTCAGGATGTTAAGTTTTGTTTCTGTTGCTGTAATTGGACGAACTATTTTCGTTATTACATGAGGATTTGAAATTATATCATATATATAATAACAAAGTAATGATGCAATGTTTTAAAGCCTTCAATCCATCAATTTCAACAAAGAACAAAATTGCAGGTGATTTCTCTAGTATCAAGCTATATTTGGTGTTAATGGCTATTTTTATATTAATTCAAAAGCGTGTTTAGGACTTAAAGTAGTTCTTTTTTTTTTTTTTGTATTTTCTTTATTACTTTCTTAATAGATATTACAGCGCCAAATATAATAGTTGCGTAATATTAGGATGTCAATTATTGCTGCTACTACCTTCTGATAATTAAAGATTTACTTGATGGAAAAAAGACATCACAGAAAAATATAGGTAAAATGAGATCTGTTTACAGCTGCAATGGATTAATAAGAGCGGCTTTGATGTTGATTGGATAAAAACAGGGATGATGTTTTCGAAATTCCAGTGATAAAAACAATTTATATCCACCGTGGTGTCAAAAAACATTCACAAAAGTTCACATATTATACCAGAAAATAAGGGAAAGGTCTTTTCTAGGGCATTTATTTTTATAAATATGTTGTTTTAGTATATTTTGAATTTATAATTAAAATAAGTTCACCTTATTTAGAAAGGATCTAGAATGTGTGATAATTTCTATACTCCTAGATTATATTTGTTGCAGCGCACTTGAAGTTGTTAAATATGACTTTAAATTCTAATATACAAAATTGAACATAAATTAATAAACGAATAAATGTTTAGGAAATGAGATTAAACATGAAGCCCTACAACAAATCTATAGACAAGAACCATTCCCTTGGTTACAATTGTTTGATTATACTAAGAGAATCCAAGAACTAAACACTTTTCTTACAGGTAGCTTTATCAAGTAACAGAAGAAACAATACTTTCATTTTGCTTATGGCATATACTTCCCGGTAGAATAACTGAAATACACCAGTTAAGATAGGAAAGCGCCATAACAATTAACTGAAATTAACTTATATCTCTCTTGATAGCTCCATTGGTAAAGTCGTCCATGAAGGCATTGCTTCGGCTCAGGGCACAGGTTCGAATCCTTCCTCGGCCCAGCCAGAAGCATTTATTGTAAATTAATTTCCATTTGATATACATTGCCAAGAGTAGAATTCGATATCGAATGCTGTTGTGGTTGATATTTACATTGAATAAAACCGATTAAAATCATAAGTATTGGTGATGCATATTATATATATATATATATATATATATATATATATATATATATATATATATATATATATATATATAGTCGTCTCAATCTTGAGCTTTTATATCGATAATTCTCCATTCATCATCTAATTCATGCTTCTTAGACTTCAACCATATAGGCCAGGGTCTTCCAACTCTTTTAGTACCGTGTGGAGCCCAATTAAAAGATTGGTGAACTAATCCCTCTTGGGGAGTGCGAAGAGCATGCCCAAATCATCTCCATCTACCCCTCACCATGATCTCATCTTCATATGGCATTTGAGAAATCTGTCTCATAGTTTCATTTCTAATCCTGTCCTGCTATTTACTCCTTATATTCCTGAGGGCTTTGTTCTCAAATCTACAAAATCTGTTGGATATTGCTTCAGTGTCATGCTACGACTCATGTCCATTCTGTAACACCGACCTCACTAAACTGGTATGTAGCCTGATTTTTATATTTGATTTCAGGCGATTTAATTTTAAAATTTTACTTAACCTTGCCATTGCTTTTTCAATATTTCATTAAACTCAAATTCTAAAGATCCTTTGATAGAGATTATAGTTCCTAAATATCTTAATGATTTTATCTTGTTATCCTTTCTCCGTTCAATAATAGTCTATTCTCTCTCTCACACACACATACACACATATATATGTATATATATATATATATATATATATATATATATATATATATATATATATATAACAACAAATGCAGCTGTTTCTAGTCCACTGCAGGACAAAGGCCTCAGATAAGTCAATCCATGTCTGAGGTTTAACCAGATTTTATCCCTGCGGTGGCCATCTGCGGATTGGTGATGGTAGAAGACTATTGTCTGATCGCTTATAACAAACTAACCTAGTATGAGTGGTCCTGACTAGTACAGCTTTGCTGATCATAGTCATACACAACTTCTTTCATGACGTTAAGGTATGCTCACTGAGATATATGTGTGTGTGTATATATATATATATATATATATATATATATATGTGTGTGTGTGTGTGTGTGTAATATGAATCATCATCATCTACTTCTATTGACGCAAAGGGCCTCAGTTAGATTTCGATAGTAGTCTCCATCTTGTGCTTTCAATTAAATAATTTTCCATTCATCATCTCCTATTTCGCGCTGCATAGTCCTCTGCCATGTAGGCCTAGTCATCCAACTCTTCTAGTGCCTTGTGGAGCCCAGCTGAACGTATGGTGAACTAATCTCTCTTGGAGAGTGCGAAGAGTATGCCCATCCCCAACTACCCCCCATCATGATCTCATCACATATGGCACTCGAGTATTCTCTCTTATAGTTTCATTTCTAATTCTGTCCTGCCATTTAACTCCCATTATCCTTCAGAGGGCTTTGTTCTCAAATCTACTAAATCTATTGGAGTTTGTTTCATTGTCATACCATGACTCCATGCCCATATAGTAACACCGATCTCACTAAACTGGTATATAGTCTGATTAAATATGTAATTTTAGGAAATTAATTTTCCAAATTCTACTTAACCTAGCCATTGTCTGATTTGCTTTTTCAATCGTTCACTAAACTCTAATTCTAAAGATCCTGTAATATAGATCATAGTTCCCAAATACCTAAATGATTCTACTTGGTTAATCCTTTCTGCTTCCAATGATATTTCTTTTTCCATTGCATACTCCGTTCTCATCATCCGTGTCTTTCTTCTTTTGTGATATTTCATGCATTCTGGTAAGTAAACATTGCAAATCCTATGGTTTTCTGCTAACAAGGTTGGTATTATCAGCATACTCTAGGTCTGCTAATTTCCTATCACCAATCCAGTCCAATCATTCTCCACCATCTTCGACTGTTCTACGCATCACAAAATCCATGAGGAGGATAAACAACATAGATGACGACACATTCCCTTGGAGTATTCGGCTGTTCACTGGAAATTCATTTGATAGGATTTCGTTAACATTAACTTTGTACTTGCTATATTCATGAACAGACAATTAAATTTACATATTTAAGAGGAATTCCCATAATAACGTATTATTTTCCACAAAATTGGCCGGTGCACACTATCAAAAGTTTTTTCATAGTCCACAAATGCCATCAAAAGTGGATTTCTACATTTTATGCATTGTTGTACAACAGGCAGTTTTTTTCTTTTCCTAGAACATAACTGGAGTTTTGATTATCATCCATAGTGTTTTTATCTTCTCTTTTTAGACACAACCTATTCATAATACCATACTTGTATTTATCAAAATTTTCATCCCAATTATAAACTTTGCATGTATCATATTATCTCTATTCAAAACCTTTTTAATATTTTGGAAAAAAAAATTTGATCAAATTTTCTTGACACCCAACACCCTATCTTTTTGTTAACCTTTCCACCGAATCAAAAATGTAAAAGAAGGGAAACCATTCTTGTGATTTATTGGCAATGATTTAAACTGACTTTGATACCGTTACAGAAGAAACTCTTCCTTTCAAACAAACTATTTTATTTGGTAAAAATTTATTTATATTCTCATTAATCCCGGAAATATTATAATCATAGATGATTACATTTCCGTGTCTTCGAATTATTATCTCCCACTCTATGCCCAGCACCAAATTCCTTAAATACATCATGGTCAATATTCATAACAATAGAAATAAATGTTGACAAATAATTGTCATATACCTTTACTAACTTAATACAACAGCCACACTTCACCTATATAAATTAACATTGGCTCTTCATGTTATAGGTATAATCCGTCTTTTCTGATTCATTTGCAGAGATCATCAGCATCCCTGTCTTGTAGATTGCTCTCTCTCTCTCTCTCTCTCTCTCTCTCTCTCTCTCTCTCTCTCTCTCTCTCTCTCTCAGAATCACCTTGTATATTCACGACTGGCCTATCATTAATTTATGAAGACCGCAGCCATTATTGGTAAGGGAAAACATTGATGTTTTATATATATTTATATATATAAATATATATATATATATATATATATATATATATATATATATATATATGTATGTATGTATGTATAATGTGGGGGTAGATGGAAATGGTTTGGGCATGCTCTTCGCACTCCCGAAGAAAGACGGTTCACCAAACGTTCAGCTGGGCTCCACAAGGCACTAGAATAGTTGGAAGACCCAGGCCCTTTGTATACTCACCATTGGCCTATCATTAATTTATGAAGACCGCTGCCATTTCTGGCATGCTATTAGCACTCTCTAAAAGGGATTTGTTAACCAAACGTTCAGCTGTGCTCAACAAGGCACTAAAAGAGTTGGAAGACCCAGGCCTACATGGTTGAGGACTATGAAATGCGAAGTAGGAGATGATGAATGGAGACGTATTGAATTAAAGGCCCAAGATAGAGACGACTGACGAAATCTAACCTATGCTCTTTGCGTCAATAGGCGTAGGAGGAGGAGATGATGATGATGATATATATATATATATATATATATATATATATATTCATGTATATATATATATGCATATATTTATATATATATTCATGTATATATATATATATATATATATATATATATATATATATATATATATATATATATATATACTTAATCCCTTCGTTACGATGATGTTTGATAGCAAAATATGCCCTGTGACACACACGATGACATCCTGGAGACGTAATTTTTAAACGTATTTCGTATGGAAGGTAAAATCACTCATATCGTAGAAATGAGTAGAGCACATGGTCGTATATCACACAGTTTTGCTCTCGAAATGTCAATAAAAATCTCCTCTCCTCCATTACATAGTCCCTCCTCCGCTATTCTTCAGCCTACCAATGAAGTTTCTGGTATTTTAGCCTTTATTGTGGATGGTGTAAAAGCTATTTTAGTTTGCTTTTATATTACCATGTAGAATCACCAGTGGCGACATTCCTTACCTTAGGCATTACTCAACCCCCCTCCCTGTCACCAACAGCTTAGAGACGTAGGGATCCTCACATCTCACCCCACCACCAACCAAAATATTTGCGATTCTAGTTCTTTATCATGATTATATAAGGTCTATTGAAGTGTATTTCCATGTTGGCATAAGAGTTCAAATCACACAGAAATTACAGGTACTACAAGGTGTTCTTCAATCATCATCGGTTGTTCGCCTCTTGACTTACAATCTCGTCATTAAAACGTTTCACCAGTCATGCATGTTGTTAACACACGGCCAGATTTTTTTTCTTGTTTTATTCCTTTTTTTCAACTATCATTTCTACAAAGAATTGCAAATGTATATTTCGTAATAGAAGAAAAACCACATCATCTTCATGTCTTGTATATTTCCTACTAGTATTGTTCACTGTTTCCATGATTAAAAGTTAGCCTACTGTCATTATTTCCATTTATTGACATTCTGCGAAGTATGTCATGTTTTTAAATGCCTAGCCTCTATTTCCAAACTCATGAAATATACTTAATAGGAATTATCCAGTTCATATGGATAGTTACACGCAAAGTTGATCTTTAGTCATATTTTTTTTTTTTTATCGTATGCCATATAATTAAAGATTATAGAATGCGCCTTGTGTCAAAGGAAACAATTGGATATTTTCCTTACATTTCTGTAATGAAAGGTCCATTATTATTGACGAGTAGTTTTATCCCTTACGACAGCTAATTTATAGAGGAATTTTTACGGAATAACATCAGTCACTTCATTGAAAATAAAGCTTATTTTTTACACATAAAATCACTGTGCTTTATCATTACTTAGAGAAAATTATATAAAACAAATTTGTGAAATATTATTCTATAATCGCTTCACAATTAATAGAAAAAAGTAGTTTAGTTTTTATAGTGAAATACAATAGAAAATTAAGCAAACTTCTGAAAAAAAATTAATTCTGTAATTAGGATTAAAACTAATAAACAGGGAAATGAAGGACTTTTAGGTGTTACGTTCATGAAGCAACGTTGGATAACTTTAAGCCAGATACTTACACACTTGATGATTCGTAGTATCCATTGAATAACGGTTTATTGAAAACCCAACTGGTCCTACCAGCCAATCGAGGAAGTGTTCAAAATATCAGCTGGCTGAAATGCCAATGAAAAAAAGACTATAGAACTTCTGGGTCTGGTAAAGTTCTGTGATTGATCAAAACGTTTCTTATTTAAAACTTTTAGCTTGTTTTCCTGGTCCTATCAAACATAGAAACCCTGTGTCCTACATGACTACAATATCTGTTTATGGTATACAGTTTAGTCTCTCTGAGAAAGTATTCTGAGTTAATTGTCAAATAGACATTATGGAAGCACAGAAAACAAGAAAGTCTTCAGCTTCTTGAAAGCCTTGATATCAGTCTCCTTTCGGATGTCTGGTGGAAGCTGGTAGTCTTGGGGCCACATATTTGAAAGCTCTAAAACCCACTGTAGATGTGCATCTTGGCTCCATTAACTTGAAACCATCCGTAAATATTCTTTTGTCGACACGATTCGTTGACTGCATGATGTGTCGCATTTCTCTGTATCTATCATTCTTAATTCATATCGTAAGGCTATATAAGTTAAAGAACATATCTCTATCGACATGAATTCATACAATTTGCCACAATATCTTTTCAGTAAGAACGAGTTTTAAAATCATAATCTTAGAATAATACAGACAATATAATAGATTTGTGCGTAACAAAATTACTTCAATATTTCAAAGTAATAATATTGCAGATGTTTTGTAATATCTAATGTTTGTTTTTTTCTCTTTGATCAAAGCATCGATACAATTGCCTCATCATGAATGCAACTTAGTTTAATTTCTATTATTACAAAGGTTATTATATGACGAAGAAAAGGTTATTGCGATATTAATTCTCTCTCTCTCTCTCTCTCTCTCTCTCTCTCTCTCTCTCTCTCTCTCTCTCTCTCTCTCTCTCTCTCTCTCATGATCATGGATAAATAACAAAGAAACATGAATATAAACCGGGGCTATAACTTGCTTAATCTGTTTCTCAAGACTTGTAAAGTATATTACAAAATTATGAAATAAATTCAAAGAGAGAAAGAGATGAACCAATAGCTGTTGCGTTTTTAGTCAAAGTTTATTCAACTATGATTATTGCATATTCTATCCACGCAGGAACTAAACTTGTATATTTTATGCAATGTTACGTTTTATGAAATTGTAAATCGATAGAAATTTGTAGAAATTTGTGACTTTACAGCTGCTTTTCTTGTCACAAGTCATCAAAGACGAGTCGTTTTGATGTTTGAATGTAGATGGGGCCACTGCCTATACAAGGACACTAAAGCAGACCCTCAACTGGAGATATCTACTTCCTTGTTTTGGCATCCTTGTTACGTCACGGTTGAAGGCAAGACTGAAGACAAGGTTAGTGGCTAGCAAGTTATATCTATAATTGTCAGTGGGAAAGACATTGGACATTGTATTTCAAACGGTCTGTTAGATTTTTTTCAAGAATTGTGTGGTATGTTGTATTTTGTTTAAGTTCGGAATCTTAATTGGTTAATATATTTTGATTAACGAAACTGGGCTAGGTAGTTCAGGTTGGGGCATAACTTGTGCATCAGACGATTACAGTGTGAAATATATCTCGCTCTGTCCTTCTATTTACATTTGGGAGACTGATGGCGAATTATTGCGTATATATTGCTTATGAATAGTTTTTTTTTTTTTTTTTTTTTTTCCTTTTACTTGGTTCTATTTAATCACGGGCTCCCAAAGGTAATTCTATTCAATAGCTCGGACACATTTTTATGTATTCTGATGAATTACCTGGTGCTTTATCTAAAGCTACTTTTTTTCCCGAGGAGCAGTAATTTTACCTTAGGTTAACATAGTCTTGGGATCCCCAGTGGGAATTCGGGGTTTTTTGGATGGGGAACGAACTATAGAATCGGTTTCAACACACGAATAATGGCACATGTAGGATTAGCAATAAACAAGGCCACTATCGTATCCTAAAACATAACCTAACCTATTATTTGTATCCTTGCCTTGCTATGGGGTGCCAAGTCCCCCCTGGCGACCCCCCCCCCCCCTTAAACAGCCATATTAAATATAAGATTGCCTAAACCCATGTGTGTACTTGAGTTGGAGGGTAAAGGTGAGCTGCACCTTTCAGAATCGATACCCAGTGCACACGAACGTTACGAATGACTAAGCACCAATCATTTATAGTTTTGAAAAATTCTTAATTTATTTTCAAAAGACTGCAGAATTAGCGATGCAAATTGCGATAAGTGTCTGTGTTAGTTTACTAGTGAAACTGTCACCTGATTGGGAATTGAAGTCGCGTGATTATGGATTTCTTAAAATGCTAGTCCTAAGTAAAATGTGGGTAATCATCATTCATTTAAAACTCTTGACTTATGGGCGAAGTCTTACTACGTAGAATAGTTGTGTAATGAATTTGTTTTTAACGTATCTGTGAACAAACGAGAGCTCTGTCTGAAGAGGAATTTTATAGTTATGAAAGTACTTAAATTTGATGGCGGCGCTATTGTATAGAATTGCCCTCCCAAATATATATGCTGAAGTTTTTGGATGTGGTTCTACTTACCAGTTTTTTTCCACCCTCCCCTTCAAAATTTCACTACAATCATTAGATTTCTCTAAGAGGGGAACCCAAGTACAATCGATGTTGAAATTTAATTAACTTTAATCTGTCGGTAGGCTAATCTTGATGAAAATGCATTCAGTTCAGTGAATAGTTATTGTTATTCTTGTGGAAATAAAAATTAACCCAGAAATGGTGACCAATGCGCATAGTGAGCCCAGCTCGCCCATTAGGACGTGAAGTGAATCTTGGAGAACTGATAATTTCAATTTTCATAATTGTGCATGAACCACACAGTTTTCAAATTGGTAATCTATTTTTTATTTAGCATTTCTGAAAATTATTATTGCTAAAAATCACTTGGATTGGTCCCCCCCCCCCCTTCTAAAAGTTTCCTTTGAGTCCCGCATGATTGTCAATCTTGGAGGGTCTAAAAATGGAATTCTTTAGCATGATGCATTGTTGAAAAATTTAATCACCTACGTGGAAAAGTGTGAAAAAGCTAGATGAAAGTTAAATTTTCCTAAAGCATAACCTCTACGTCAAAGTTTAATTTTAATGAGTCCTTTATCTTGCATAGCAAACACAATCTGTTCCAATTGGTTAATTGGCTGAGAGCTGTGACATTGACTTAATGGTTTTATAACCAATTACGAATGAAAATTAAGTTCTATTAGATCTTAGGTGTTTAATAGTCACTTTCACTAGTGCCCTTGTTTGACTGAATACTTTGAATAGTTAAGGAAAACCCAGGGTTTTGCTTTGGTGTAGCTATGGCTAAGGCAGTGGCTGGTCCTTCTGGCATTAATTTTAACAAAATTTCAATTAGTGCGGATTGTGTGCAGTTCAATGACTGTCGTGAAGATTTTTACCAATAGTGGTGGTATCGAACTAGTGGTTGAATATGCTCAGATAATTCAATTCTTAAGGAAAATTGTTAGTGATGTGAGGGTATTTGTAGCATAGACAATAGGAATTCATTTGGGTGATTGCTCTGTAGTGACGAAAGGAGAAGACGCAAGCATAATCTAATCCGAAATTTAATGTAATTTAATCTTTCAGCAATTGCTTATGATGAAATGCTCTCCATTCGATGTATTATAAGTGAAAAAATATCCGAAATAATGATCCACCGGGCTTTAATTCAGCATTCAGAACATAGCAGCAGCGAGATTAATTTCAGGCCAGTTACATGAATTATAAATTTTTTCTACTAGTTTATCATGCATTTCTGACTAATATTGCTGGAAAGCAGCAGTACATATTTCCCCATCCTAAACTCTTATTCCCAACTGGGGTCCCCCAAGCTTGGAAAGTGGGAAAGGTGGTATTAAACTTTTCCTCAGTCTGATTCACTGAAAATAGAATCATTAAAATTTTTTTCTAGATATGATCCACCTGCGTCTGAAGAATTGCCCTAAAAGTGATCGGCTGATTTTCCCCAATGTCAGTTATGCATACTACACAAGAGTAGGAAAAAATTATTGATGTATTTGGATAAAAATTATAAAGTTTATTTACCTCTGTCCTCTGTTTAATGGCAAGAGTGCTTAGTCAAATCTGGAAGTTTGTTAATCAGGCAAATGGTATTAGAAATATTGGTACAGATTGGATATATTTTACTTGCCAGCAATACTGAGTGGTATGGTATTTGATACCTTTTTCTGCTCAGTGCCTTTACGGAGTTAGTAAAAAGATTGTCCTGGCAACAGTTTTGAAACTGTTGGTGCGCTCCCTCCTTTTTGACCATCGGGCGAAAGGCGGTAGGTGTGGGGTTTCTCATAAGACCATAAGGCTTCCTTTACTTTTATATTAATGTCAAGTTTGGGTCTTTGCCGCGGCAAAGGGGGACTTTTGATGCCACTCAAGATTGGCGCTTGACTGCTTTTCGAATTCTGTTGATTTATGAAGAACTCCGGATAAAATTAGTTTCAGCCACAATATAAAATATAAAAATATTTTTTCCAACTTTGTGTTTTCAACGAATTTTACCTTTATTTCTGCTGCAAATAATGAGGTTTAGAGATAAAGGGTTCTGCTTCATAACTAAAAATTTGTCCATAGTGGGAAATCGTGGTTCTTGGGTGGGAGAATACAGAATACAGGGAAACTAAAGAAACCAGTACAACAGAAACACTTGCCTTAATAAGAAAAAAATACAGTAATCTAAATTGAGATAGTACAAAAGCCAGACTTCCGGACATGCAGAGAATGTGATTTTCCATGTAGTTTTGTAATTGTGATAAAAAATACCCTGCTTGAGCTAATGATCTATTGGGATTTTGCTCTGCCTTAGCACTATCAAACATTCTCATTCCCCCTATGCTCTGGCAAGCAGGACATGTTTCACTACACAAGTTATACCAGTGGCCTAGTATTCCAGCATTACTTTTTTTGGGTTTAAATCCAACCCTCCACTGAAGTCGAGTGAACTACTTCTCGGGCGGGGCCATATCAATCATCTAACGAAACATTTTCATTATAACTTATACAATTCTTTGATTGTAGCATCTTCCAAATCATATGATCTTGTGAAAAGTAATTTCTTTAGTTTCTTTTAAATTCAATTGCTCCCTTTAGGTCCTTCATTTCAGTTGGCAGTTTATTATAATGTCTCGCCGCACAGTAGCTAAAAGCCCTTTCACCAAATTTACTATTTGTTCTTGGTTCAGATAGTCTTTGTCACTCATCTGTCTTATGGTAACATTTGTTTCTAGTTCTAGTTTTTTCAGGCATTCTTTCAGATATTTTGGTTCAGTATCTTAAACGTTAGTAAGAGTAGCTTGTATTAGATTCTTCCCTTTACCGGCAACCAGTGTAATTTAATTAGTGAAGGGTAATTCTATCCCTATTGTGTAGTCCTTTTATTAATCTAGCGGCTCTTGTTTTGTACTCTGAATTTTCTTCAACTGATAATTTGGTAAGCCATAGAACAGTGAGTTGCAGTAATAAATTCTTGAAAATTTGGTAATTGAGTATGGCCATAGATTTTTCATTTAAGTATTTACTAATAAATGCTATGTTTCTTATGATAGTTACAATTTCTTACCATATTATTTAATGTTTATTCATTATCAGTTTATCATCCATGATTACTCCAAGATTTCTGACATTTCTTTAGGTTAATGATCGATTGACCTATTTCAATGCTTTGGAAGCATTCAATTCTTTTTATATCTTAATTTCCAAAAATAATACATTAACTTTAATCTTCATTGAGCTTGAGCTTTTTTTAACATCCAAGCTTTAATGTCATTCATTGTTTCATGTATCTTTCTTTTAGCTTCATCAACTGATTCCATTGGGAAATAGAATTGTGTATCATCAGCGTATATTTTTAACTTGGCTACGTGAGTTTAAAGTATATTTTCCAGTTCAATCTTGTAAATTTCAAAGAGGAGAGGACTTAGTACACTGCCTTGAGGCACCCCTTTGGTTAGTTTTCTTGTCTCGGATTCAACATTTGATATTACTATAACTTAGCGGTTTTCAAGATAACTCGCAGACCCGTCATATGCTCGTTCTACGATGCCCAAGCTTTAAGGTCTTCCATCAGATATGTATGTTCTACAGTATCAAATGCTGCACTTGGATCAAGCATCACAAGAATGCAACACTTGCCATTTGTTATAATTTCTGTTATGTCAATTTTAATCGCTAACACTTTTCTTTCTACAGAGTAATTTTCTCTGTATGCAGATTGATCAGCGGGTATTGCATTAGATTGTTCCAGACGTTTCCAGGTTTGTTCATGTACAACAGGTTAAATAATTCTCGAAAAATGAAATTTGATATTGGCCTATATGAACTTAAATTTTCTATATCACATTTGCCTTTATAGACAGGCTTGATACATAACAATTTTCTCACAATCGGGGAAAACTGCCCGTGTGACTCATATTTACCATGTTTCGGTAGGTCTCTTGTAGTCTAGTGAAATTTTCTGCATCTTTTAAATCTTCAATTGGTAGTGGGTCATTTCCGCAGTAGGTTTTTTACTTTATTATTCTCATATAATCACTCTGACTTAACTCTTTGAATACCCTCATCTTACTTACACCTGTTGCTGATGTATTCCTTCGTTCTGTTGTGCCGATGTTGCGAAAACTGGAGCAGATTCTATTTTTGTTCTTCAAAATAATCAATAAAATCATTTGCTAGGCATTTAGGATAATTA
Source organism: Palaemon carinicauda (assembly GCF_036898095.1). Classification (NCBI taxonomy): domain Eukaryota; kingdom Metazoa; phylum Arthropoda; class Malacostraca; order Decapoda; family Palaemonidae; genus Palaemon; species Palaemon carinicauda. The sequence continues at coordinate 134,868,396 of NC_090730.1, forward strand.
GTTATGTCAGGCAACACTATTTCTGTCTTTAGACCTAATAGTTTCTTTAAGTTCTTATGTATTTTCCGTGGGTCATTTTCATTGCACACTTTTTTATAATAGGACTTTTTTTTTTTTAACAAAGATAAGGTAATTGTAGCGATTTCTAGCTGATTTGTAATGTTGCCAGTTTTCATTATTTTTATTTCTTCAACATTTATAATCCATTTTTTTTCATTTAATTCATTATCAAACCAATTCGATTTTTCTTTAATTGTGATTTATTTTTTTTCGGGGCATCTATTATTATTATTAGTTGCAAGTATTAATAATGCCGCCACGGTACTTTGGGAAACTTGACACTTAAAATAGCACTGAATGTTTTTACAGAAATCTTTTCTACATCTGGAGTTCCATTTTGTAATGTTCACATAAACTTCAAATAACTCTCAAATATAAACTGCAACTACTGCAGATCTGAACAACCGAATCTAAGACTGTCAAATGACAAATTTTTCAGTAATGGTTAATTTGTGAAAGATTAGAGTAAACTTAAAAAAAAGAAAAATATCCAAATTTGGCAGTTTAGTGCACTGTAGTAATCCCACAAGCTAACCAGGTCCCAGACCTAGCCCGGGGTCAGGGCCCCCTTCCTAGTTCACAAACCTACCCAGGACAGACTTAGGAAAGGGCAAGCCCCCCATACCCTCCTACCCAGGCCGCACACTAGGTTCTTGGTAAATTTCAAAGTAAAATGAATGACATTCCATTTAAGTAATTCAATTATATTGTGAAAAGTTGGGTTAGAAAAAGGAAAAATATGCTTGCATTTCATTAAAACATTAAGATAGAGTACATAAGGCTAGTTAAGAATGTTAATTTTACTTGTGTATTAAAAGTTTAATACATTTAAAAATAACTTATGACAAATTATGTGCAACATTTCTTTGAAAATCCAGAGCCTGTTAAGATTGATAATTCTGAAATAATCTCTCTAGTCATTCAGCAATTATTTGATAGTATTTATTTTTAGTTTATCTCCACGGCTAATGTGGGCAATTTTAATTTGGCTTAGTTCTTCCTCCATTAGTCTTGAGGGCATTGCAAGGTTTCCACAAATTTGCGGAGGTGATTTTATTGATTGCAAGTCATTTAGTAGATTTGCCAGTTGAGATACTACCGCGAGAGTTATGGGGTCCTTTGACTGGCCATACAGTACTGCATTGGATCCTTCTGTCTGGTTACGGTTCTTTCCCTTTGCCTACACATACAACGAATTGTCTGGAATATTCTTTACAGATTCTCATGTCCTCATACACCTGACAACACTTGGAGATTACCAATAAATTCTTCTTCACCCGAGGGGTTAACTACTACATTGTAATTGTTCAGTGACTACTCTCCTCTTGGTAAGGGTAGAAGAGACTTTTAGCTACGGTAAGCAGCTCTTCTAGGAGAAGGACACTCCAAAATCAATTTTTCTCTAGTCTTTGGTAGTGCCATACTCTGTGTACCATGGTCTTCCACTGTCTTGGGTTAGTTCTTTTGCTTGAGGGTACACACGGGCACACTATTCTATCTTATTTCGCTCTTGGTGTTTTTTTATAGCTTATATAGGAAATGGTTATTTTAATGTTATTGCTCTTAAAATAGTTAATTTATCCTTGTTTTCTTTTCTCACTAAGCCATTTTGGGGCCCTTGGGCTTATAGCATCATGCTTTTCCAACTACGGTTGTAGCTTAGCAATTAATGATAATAGTAATTAGATGTTATTGATGGCGAGTAATTTAAAACCTGATCGCATACATTCCGGAGTTTGGTAAGAAACTGCTTTGCTTCTCTTCAACGACGAACATTACGTCGTCCTACAGTTCCAATGTATGAATTCTCAATCATAGTCTTCAATTGACAAAATTCCAAAGCACGAAAACGCCACTACTACCCTTTAAGATACTCTATACATTCACATCACTTATCAAATAACAGCATTTTGTGTATTAAAAAACATGTGCACTGCGTTCAAAGTAGTTATGGGAGCCAGTTGGATACAGTAGATAATTTCTGGTATACTGGCATTGAAATTTGTAATTAGTCTTGCCCGATAACCATTGTAACAAATATATTTTTGTTTCTATTACCTCTATTCTTTTCGTAAATATAATTATTTTCATAGCAAAGCTTACGGTAGTTTTTCTAGGAAGTTACACATGGGGCCATGACTGAAAGCTTTAAAGTTCAAAAAGTTAACTGAGATTAAGTAGAAACTCCAGTGAAAATTTAGTTAGGCATGTATCCAGTATTTTAAAGTTTTACTGTACTTGAATTTACCTTCTTGAAATGTAGTCATGAATTTTACTTAACATGAAATTTATAAAGTGGATTTTTCCTTAGTGGAATTCACCGATCACCCAGACACTAAAAGTAAATTGCAAATAGTTCCTTACCTTATGACACTAAAAGTAAATTGCAAATAGTTCCTCACCTTATGACACTAAAATTAAATTGCAAATAGTTCCTCACCTTATGACACTAAAATTAAATTGCAAATAGTTCCTCACCTTGTGACACTAAAAGTAAATTGCAAATAGTTCCTCACCTTGTGACACTAAAAGTAAATTGCAAATAGTTCCTTACCTTGTGACACTAAAAGTAAATTGCAAATAGTTCCTCACCTTGTGACACTAAAAGTAAATTGCAAATAGTTCCTCACCTTGTGACACTAAAAGTAAATCGCAAATAGTTCCTTACCTTGTGACACTAAAAGTAACTCGCAAATAGTTCCTTACCTCGTGACACTAACAGTAAATTGCATATAATTCCTTACCTCATGACACTAACAGTAAATTGCATATAATTCCTTACCTCATGACACTAACAGTAAATTGCAAATAGTTCCTTACCTTATGACACTAAAAGTAAATTGCAAATAGTTCCTCACCTTATGACACTAAAAGTAAATTGCAAATAGTTCCTCACCTTGTGACACTAAAACTAAATTGCAAATAGTTCCTCACCTTATGACACTAAAATTAAATTGCAAATAGTTCCTCACCTTGTGACACTAAAAGTAAATTGCAAATAGTTCCTTACCTTCACACTAAAAGTAAATTGCAAATAGTTCCTCACCTTGTGACACTAAAAGTAAATTGCAAATAGTTCCTCACCTTGTGACACTAAAAGTAAATTGCAAATAGTTCCTCACCTTATGACACTAAAAGTAAATCGCAAATAGTTCCTTACCTTGTGACACTAAAAGTAACTCGCAAATAGTTCCTTACCTCGTGACACTAACAGTAAATTGCATATAATTCCTTACCTCATGACACTAACAGTAAATTGCATATAATTCCTTTCCTCATGACACTAAAGGTAAATTGCAGATAATTCCTTACCTCATGACACTAAAGGTAAATTGCAGATAATTCCTTACCTCATGACACTAAAGGTAAATTGCAGATAATTCCTTACCTCATGACACTAAAGGTAAATTGCAGATAATTCCTTACCTCATGACACTAAAGGTAAATTGCAGATAATTCCTTACCTCATGACACTAAAGGTAAATTGCAGATAATTCCTTACCTCATGACACTAAAGGTAAATTGCAGATAATTCCTTACCTCATGACACTGAAGGTAAATTGCAGATAATTCCTTACCTCATGACACTGAAGGTAAATTGCAGATAATTCCTTACCTCATGACACTGAAGGTAAATTGCAGATAATTCCTTACCTCATGACACTGAAGGTAAATTGCAGATAATTCCTTACCTCATGACACTGAAGGTAAATTGCAGATAATTCCTTACCTCATGACACTGAAGGTAAATTGCAGATAATTCCTTACCTCATGACACTAAAGGTAAATTGCAGATAATTCCTTACCTCATGACACTAAAAGTAAATTGCAGATAATTCCTTACCTCATGACACTAAAAGTAAATTGCAGATAATTCCTTACCTCATGACACTAAAAGTAAATTGCAGATAATTCCTTACCCTAGGACACTAAAAGTAAATTGCAGATAATTCCTTACCCTAGGACACTAAAAGTAAATTGCAGATAATTCCTTACCCTAGGACACTGCAAGTAAATTGCAGATAATTCCTTACCTCATGACACTAAAAGTAAATTGCAGATAATTCCTTACCTCATGACACTAAAAGTAAATAGCAGATAATTCCTTACCCTAGGACACTAAAAGTAAATTGCAGATAATTCCTTACCCTAGGACACTAAAAGTAAATTGCAGATAATTCCTTACCCTAGGACACTAAAAGTAAATTGCAGATAATTCCTTACCCTAGGACACTAAAAGTAAATTGCAAATAATTCCTTACCCTAGGACACTAAAAGTAAATTGCAAATAATTTCTTACCTTATGATTGATACCTACACTAGTCCTACTCTCTGGGTACAGTTCATTTTCCCTTGGCCTACACATGCACCGGAGTGTCTTTACATATTCTCCTGTCCTTTCACACCTGACAACACTGAGGTTACTAAACAGGTTAACTACTGCACTGTAATTGGGTAGTGCCGTAGCCTCTATGCCAGTCTTCCAGTCTTGGGTTAATTCTCTTGAGGGTACATTCGGGTACAATATTCTATCCTATTTCTCTTCCTCTCTAGTTTTTTAGTTAATATAGGAAGTACTTGTTTTAATGTCACTGTTCTTAAAATTTAATTTTTCCTAGTTTATTTTCCTCTCTAAGCTATTTTCCCTGTTGGAGCTCCTGGCCTTATAGCATCCTGCTTTTCCAGCTAGGGTTGCAGCTTAGCTAGTAATAACTTTTTTTATTTTTTTCTGGCAGTCTTACCTGTCTAGTTACAGTAGAAAATGTGCTTACTTTTTTAAAAGCTAACTCAAAAGTTGCACTTAGGACACATTAAACTTTGAGGATAACACTGCTTTTAAAGAAGTTCTACACTAGGTGTACCATAACTCTCGGCAAAATTTCGCTATAGCATCCATATAGCCATAATGGCAGCCATTAGGCTTACTGTTACAATGGACTCCATAACAACAACAGTTAACGCAAGTACGAAGGAACTGAGGAATCTTGGTTTACAGGGCATGTCACAACTGCCTAGGTTACACTGGAGAATACAAACCTGGCCAAATATTGTAAACTTTGCCACACGGGGAGGAGGAGGAACTACGTACAAACTAATAGTAATTCAATTGGTAGAAAGTGGGAGTATAGGATATTTCACAGTAAGTGTAATGTTATTGTGCAACAAGATCAGGAACAGATAACATGTAGTTTGTAAAATATTGAGTAAAATAATTTTAGGGGGTAAGTTGTCCATATTTTGTGATTTTTTGTAGATTATGCATCCCAGGGATTAATGTATAAAGAAAAGGTTGGTTTTGCAATTTTATTTTATTTGCCAGTAAATTTTTCATACCTTAAACCTCCGGTTCCCAGTGGGCGACTCCCACTACTGTAGGATATATTAGGGTATCTCTTTATGTTAATTTTAAACGAAAATAAAGATAATTTAGAAAAAAAAATTATGTAAAACCTCATTCCATTGTTAGTAAACCCTTTTCAGCGTTTTACTATAATACCTGGCATTAATCTACCCCTCAAGAGCTGCTTTTTCTGCTAAAGTTCTTTTCTTTCACCCTCGCGCACACTAGTCACTTGTACAATGCTATAGGCATTGTTTCCTCAGAAATGATGTTGGATGATTCTGGCCTTCTCCTTCCTAGTGATTTTTCACCCAAACAGTCTAGATGAGCTGTAGTTCTGCCTTGTCTCTTTGCAGTCTGCTTTGTATATGGCAAATTTAGGTTTAATATTCTTTCTTAAATTATTGTTACCTCCTATTAAAAGGGGAAATTCAAACTATTCCTTTCTCTTCAATGGGGATAATTGGCTAGATAAATTATCCTAGGTAATTTTTATCAATATGGAACTTTACTCTTTAAAATTTTTATTACATACCTGGATAATTTAGCTAGTTCCACCCAGCGTTCTAACATATTACGCAACTAGCAATGGAAATGCATGAGCTCTTGTTCCATATATCATTACCAACAACAGCACTGAGAAGTAGCTATCATGGTTGCTCAAGTTTTAAAAAAATTGAGCTGGTTATTGGGATTTAGGGCTAACTCAAATATCCAGGATAGTATTAATTTTAGAATGAAAATTCCATATTTGTACATTTAATATTTCGCAAAAAGAAATCTTGGAATACGACTTAACATTAATTCCGTATAACTCTGTAACAGCGTAGAATTATTGAGACCTCATTCAATGGTTGCCTGTAAGACAGAAAAAGATAAAGATTAAAGAGTAAGTTATACTAAATTATATTAGTCATTTGATAACTGCCCAGTTAATCTCAGTATGTTAGTCTACAAAACTTTTAAAATTATATATGAAGTGTTCGTATTTCAGTAAACTTTAAAACTTATGCCAATTTTCTCTTAATTTTATATTTTTGTTTACAGATAATGAACACTAGCTGTCGGGCCTACTGATAATGTTGAGCCATCTGCTGGGCAAGCCCAATTTTTTCAGACATCCTTGCTCACGGAGCACATTAGATGAAAGTGTGCATCTTTGCCTGAAGGCAAACCAGTTTGGGTGAAACGCACAATGGAAGGCTTCCACGAAGACTAGCAACTAGAAAAAATGAACTTACAAACAGAGCAGCTGAGACAATATTGAGGATATATGTACACAAGTGCATGTCGCCTTTCTATAAATTTACAATGAAACCATCAGTGATGTCTTGGTTGCATAAAATGGACAGGAATTGAAAATTATCAATCTTCAAAAAAAGAAAAGTCGCAAATCTCAGAGGGCCCTTGTTGAAGACTAAGGAAAAGTTGAACCTGGCTGCTAAACAGAGCAGCAGCCACAACCAACATAAGAGATCCTCCAGGTTACACTCCAGTCTTCAAACTAGGCTTACGAGGGAGAAATCGTGAGGTTCCTGCAAAGGGACGTTTAACCTGGTGGTTCTGCGAAGGGACGCTTAACCTGGTCGTTATTGTCAGCTAGGAGACTGAAGGAAACCTACTCTGAAGGTACCCTACTTGCCTCCTCTACCCCCAGAACATCACCAGATCTCTGCCCAGCAACTCTTAAAGATTTTGTCAAGAAAAGTCTCCCAATGATCGTGCGTCGGAGACAAAACGCCCCTTTTGTCTCCAATGTGAACTAGCATCATATTGGCATTGCATCTAAACAGATACTGAGGCTCTGAATTTCATGTTTGTGACCTGTTTATGTACATTACAAAGTGGGGTTTTGAATTTCATGGCTGACCTAATTCTGTAAATTACAAAGTACAAAGGGATTGTTCAGTTTAAACTTTAAACAGTTAGAAAATTGCATGCAATTTAGCAGTCTTTAAATTTTGGGGTCTTTGTGTAGGTTTTTTCTTTTTTTTTCATACCATAGAGTAAGCATTTTAGTTTTTAGACCTATGTACTATTACTTGCATTGAAAATCCAAAAGTATTTTCATAAGATATATACTATTCACCTTGTAAGGAATATGGAATTTTAAAATAGTTCTAACACAAGTCAATGGTTAACTGTGATTGTTTGCTTTTCTATGCTGAGTTTTTATATTAATGTATATATTTTATGCTTAAAATGTAAATGTTTGAGATTAGTTATTTGCCTGTTTTGTGATATACTTGCTTTGGACTAATTCAGTAGGGATGAGCAACTGAGGAAATAACTATAAAAAGAAAGCGGAATTTTTTTTATCATGGTTTGTTAAAGATAGAACAATATGTAGTATGTACATCATATAGTTATAATGGTGTTTGAAGCTTGCTTGTCTCAGTTTCCATGAAATTTAATTGCTTAAACCAGTTGACTGGGATATAGTAACCATTTTTTTTTTACTGCCAAAAGATTTTTAAATTCTCCTACAAGAATTAGAATTTTTGTATCTTGTACAGTACTATGCTACTTATATATTCTAGCATGTGATTGTACAGTCAGTTTTGTCCTGAGTTTTAGGGAAAGCCACTTTGTTTTAATATAGAATTTTATTACCATTGCTTTTTTGCTGTAGTTCCTTTAGTTTTCACAAACTAGAATACCATAAAGGCTTATATTAGATTATAAGGGGTACCTGTTAGATCTTCCAGACTAGAGAGTTTAAGATCTTCCATACTCGAGAGTTTGCTTTTAATATAACTTCATTAATAGTCAGTAACCATTTTGACTTAAGCTGTTTTCTATTGCGATAGAAAATGGTATTGCGATAGAAAATGGCACAAACTTCCCTTTTAAAGGTTTTGTTGAACTTTATAGAAAATCATGTAAAATGGATAAATTTGAAAGGCTTGGCAGACCGAATAAAAATATTTTATTTTTATATAAAAGGGTGACAACTGGTTAGATGAGGAAGTCTGGTCTTGTGTACGAGGTTATATTTGGCATACAAGGTTGTATTTGGCATAAAACGTAACTGGACTAGGGAGTGGTTTTCAAATTAATCTACTTCATTTTTAAGAACCCAAATATTTTTAAATGGTGCCGAATGACCCAACCTATGCATTCAAAACTGCTTCAGAACCAAATAACTCACCCTATAAAGAGCTACTACTTGCATTGTAGCTTAAATGGCCACCGTAGACATAATAAAAAAACTAACAGTACTTTCCTTGGGTAAATTTGATGGTGGTTTACTACTTAACTATGATCATAGCAAAGACGACAAAGTAAATTCCAGCGATGCTGAAGAGTGGCTGGTATTGTAACACAAGGCCTGGTATGCACTATTATCTCGGTATGGCCTGAGAAGAAACAATCTTAAGAGGTTTGATAGAAATAAATAAAAAAAAGAACTGCTCGCTAAAGTGCCATGAAAGGACGACAAATAATTATGGGTCTGAAGGTCAGTGAGGGACACATTTCTAACTTTACAAGTTTCCTAGTCCTATCACCCATGGAAGCCATGTGCCTTATAGGACCTATAGGATTTGCTTCACATAAATTCTTAGGCACTGCACAGAATGTTCGTCATTGCTCGTGAAATCCAAATTGAAGCAATTAAAGAATGTCTTCAGTTTCTTCTTGTAAGCCATGAGCTCCTTGCAAGCGAGGGTAATTACACGGTGGCCAGATACTTCCCAATTTTGTGGTACGAGTGGTGATATCGCAAGGGTAGAAAAGTCATAGATGAGGTAACCAAGGTGGTCGCCTAACTAGGGACCACGTTGCCTGGATTTGCTTCATGCCTGGTGTCTGGCCCTAGTCAGATGTTTGCCTGTCTGTGCCTAGAGCCTGCCTTGGACTGTTTAATCTGCTTCCTTTTTCAAAAAGAATTCCGGGAAAATCATAGTGCCCGGCCTGCATTTGCCCATGTAGAAGCTGCTTTAATATGCAGTCTTTCATTAATGGAGTTTTGACAATAGAAGTAGTCTAGATCTCGGCTCAAATGTCTTTCAACTATCTCGACTATTCTAGTGTCTACAGGGTTCGATGACTGCACTGTGTAGCAATTCTATTAATGTTATGGACGACTGGCTCTGACAGGTCATTGCACATATCTATCTCTATTCTTGCTCTAATAGGCAGCTGCTGTAATTCAATTAGTATAGGAATAAAAATTCTTTGGGCTGTAACACCTTTTTTATCTTGCTCTATTTTGTAATTACTTTGGTAACACATCTGGTAGATTGTAATAGATTGGAGTTACAGTAGCCAATGCTAGTAATAGCACAATTAATAGGTTTGTTTACAGAATATCCCTCTTAAATACTTCTTCATAAAAGCTATTTTTCTAATGTGATATCTAGCAATTCTCAAGTTATTTACTTGAGAATAAATTGTCAGACTCTGCTAGATGTAGATTAGATAGTAACCCAAGTTGAATAAGTTTTAACATTATAACATTTTAATGTCTGTTGTTTCCTATATGTTTTCCTAGGTGTCCATTTTTTTTCTCCGAAATTGGTTATATCATGATTTTCGCTCTTTATGGCCTAGTACCCCAGGTCTATCGAAAATGTTACAAAGGCATGGCGTGAAGTTCAAACTATTTGCAGATGACAAACTATTTTACTTTTCCATAAATGATATACATGACACTACTGAAACTCTAAACCGAATCCTTGATAGTGTTAGAGAATGAATGGCATTTAAACAACTAAAATTATATGAGAACAAAACTAAATTCATGGTGGTGGGTAAGATAAACAGCGTGAGAAACTTGAGTGATATTCAAATGAACATAATGACAAGGTGCCGATATCTAGTTAAGTTCAAGATCTAGGAGTATTTCTTGACTAACCTGTCTCTAAATGCCCAAATAAATAATTAAGAAACTCGTCTAAGAAATATTGCGCTTATAAAAAAAGTACCTGGACGAAAATTCTGTAAAGAAAATTGTGATAAACTGTGTTATTACAAGGATTGACTACTGCAACTCTTACAACTTACCAAAAGTGCAACTTGAGAAATTACAAAACATAGTAGACGGAGGAGCAAGACTGATAAAAGGTGTCCCACCTAGAGAACGGATCACCCCTGTATTAATCGATTTACACTGGCTGCCGATTAAAGAGAATTTAATTTAAAATGTGCACAATAACCCACCTAGTTATCAGAACCGGGCGTCCAAAATACTTCAAGAGAATTGCAACATATTGCGCAGCCAACAAATCGTGTCGACACGAGAATAGTTAGATGGCTTCAAACTGTTGGAACCTAGATATGTCTACTTTAGTCTCTAGAGCCTTTAAATATGCGGCCCCGAGACTATATAATAAGCTCCCACGAAACATTCGAATGATTGAAGACATTAAGGCTTTCAAGAGGAAACCGAGACTTTCTTATTCAAAAAAATCATACAACAGTGATGATTAAGCAGTAAGTGAACAATACGTGATCGGAAACGATATATACTCTGAATGAACAAGGTAAAACGACAGCGGAGGTCCTGTAGAGAGTGGTGTATGGGACCGGAAAAGCAGCCATCAACGTAAAAGTAATTAAGTATTATTCCCGCCATGCATTTTCAGTTTTTAACACACTTTCGTAACCACTTTATTACGAGGACCATTTTGTTTTTAAAGTGTTTTTAAAAGCTTCCACTTATTAACAAAATAATTTAGATATGTATTGCATGAAACGCAGAAAGAATTTTATATAGAAAGTGGCTGGTACAAAGAGTATCAACTTAGATATTGAGGATGATAATGGTTGTTTTTGAGGACTTGCTAGCAGTAATACGAAATATGCCTTACAAACTACACAAAAAACTAATTCTACCAAAAATCATAAATCCAGGTATCATAGTAATAAAACATTACAAGGCTGGAACAGGTTATGAAAATACTATAGGGAATGGGCTAACGCCCATAATAATATGCAATACTGAGAAACTATTGTGACAGTGGATGTGCATGCTACTGAAGAGAGAAAAGGTTAGAAAGCGAGTACAGAGAAGCTTTTTACATGGGACATCTCCTTTTCAAATTTGGAATGTTGTCAAAGTAAGGGGAATTAAACAAAAGACCAATGCACATCCCAATGCCAGAGTAAAAATAAAAGGGATTAGACCCCAAATGGTTGTGTGCATCGAACTTAGATTCTCTCCCTCGAAATATACAGGGAAGCATAAGGAAGTTACAGAAACAGAATGGTTTGTATGCAGAACAACTTAATGGATGACACCTGTATTACTTTCACCAGGGATGAAATGTAAAATGCTGTTAAGAAAGGGAAGTCAACAGCTCCAGATAAGGATTGCATTATGATAAGAAACTTATGACCTAAGGAAAATAATGACTATAGACGTATCTCTTTGTTTATCAAACTTAATGGATGACACCTGTATTACTTTCACCAGGGATGAAATGTAAAATGCTGTTAAGAAAGGGAAGTCAACAGCTCCAGATAAGGATTGCATTATGATAAGAAACTTATGACCTAAGGAAAATAATGACTATAGACGTATCTCTTTGTTTATCAAAAACTAATAGCTCACTTACTTGTTTACTTGTTTTGGGTTTAAATCCAACCCTCCACTGAAGTCGAGTGAACTACTTCTCGGGCGGGTCCATATCAATCATCTAACGAAACATTTTCATTATAACTTATAGAATTCTTTGATCGTAGCATCTTCCAAATCATATGATCTTGTGAAAAGTAATGTCTTTAGTTTCTTCTTAAATTCAATTGCTCCCTTTAGTTCCTTCATTAAAGTTGGCAGTTGATTATAATGTCTAGGCGCACAGTAGCTAAAAGCCCTTTCACCAAATTTACTATTTGTTCTTGGTTCAGATAGCCTATGTTTGTCACTCATGTGTCTTATGTTAACATTTGTTTCTAGTTCTAGTTTGTTCAGGCATTCTTTTATTTGGTTCATTTTGGTTCAGTATCTTAAACGTTAGTAAGAGTAGCTTGTATTCAATTCTCGCCTTTACCGGCAGACAGTGTAATTTAATTAATGAAGGGTAACTCTTTCCCTATTGTGTAGTCCTTTTATTAATCTAGCAGCTCTGTTTTGTACTCTGAATTTTCTTCAGCTGATAATTTGGTAAGTCATAGAACAGTGAGTTGCAGTAATCAATTCTTGAAAATATGTGGTGATTAATGAGTATGGCCATAGATTTTTCATCTAAGTATTTACTAATATATGCTATGTTTCTAATATAATAGTTACAATTTCTTACCATATTGTTTATATGTTCATTCATTGTCAGTCTATCATCCATGATTACTCCAAGATTTCTGACAGATTTCTTTAGGTCAATGATCGATTGACCTATTTCAATTCTTTGGAAGCATTCGATTCTTTTTATACCTTTTTCATTTCCAAAACTAATCCATTCACTTTCATCTTCTGATTGCATACCAAAAAGTCTTGGTACTGGTAGTTTCAATTGCAGAATGTTTTTATATTTAAAGGGATCCTTTGATAAAACCAATAACTATGTGATTTTGGAGTGTCTCATTAACCACTTCACTGACATTGGTTACAATAAAAAAAATTTGAAAAAGGAAGCATTTTTTAAATATCACTCTGATCATCACCAACAGATGTCATTGAAAATGTCTTAAAAGGGCTTTACAATAAATATCAACAAGTTAGGGTTTGTGCGGTTTTGAAAGACTGGTAAATCAGAATTTTTGTTGAATTCCCTACTTGCAGTAAAAGCGTTTTACAATATTTGATTAGTAAAAGTTGAACTCATGTTCCATGATTACGAATCAACTGGAAAGGTATTTTTAACTTGTTACTCCACAAGGGGGTGTGCTCAGTCCCATGCTTTTTGGTACATTAATGGATGAAATTGCAAGTTATGAATTTCATGGAAATTCACAAGTAATCATGTATGCAGAGGATGATCTCATACAATTCAAGTCAGAGGAGACTTTTGAGTATTGTGTTGGCTGAAATATAAGATCTTTGTATGCTTATATCTCCGGGTCTTGTGGTGAATGAAAGTAAAGAAAATATCAAACCTGAATGGTAAGTGGTAAAGAATTCTAGCTGAATAGTGTAAAACTAGAGAGAGTAACAAGTTATGAATATTTGAGTACGTCAAGTGGTTATTATTATTATTATTATTGTTATTATTATTATCATTACCTCCGCCAACAGAGTTGTGAGGAGGTTGTGATTTTGCCATTGATGGTCTGTTTGTTTGTGTGTGAACAACTTCCTGGCAACAATTTTATTCATAGAATAGTGAAACTTTGAGATTAGTTATGTTGAGACGTGGAAGTGATTTAATTTTGTAAGTAATAGAAATTGAAGGTAATAGGTTTAAGGTCAAGGGCAAGGTCGAGCAAAAGGTCTTAACCCCAATTTCGCACATGGCTGTCACATACACTTCTCATACACCTGCGGTCTTAATTGATACTGGGAAAGGCAAGTTGGTTACAAGAATTAAGCTGCCGTGGTGGAGGTCTGCACACTCACAGTGCATATCTAGTTATTATTATTACGAGGGAGACTTCAAAGTTCAAACATACTTTTGAGAACCAAAATTCTTCAGGTCTAAGAGACCTAATATAGGGAAAGCAGCCATGTAAAAAAGAATAAACAGAAGAATAAATTAGAAATAATATAACAATATGAACATGATTATAGGCGCGAAGGAATCTGAAATCAGTGTTATTTCCCGATCCAAAATTGTAACATGTTTTTTTGTAACCGGAGTAATATTAATATTAGTGGAATAATGGGTTCACTATAAAATACAAATAAAAATTTTGACTAGAATATTGAACATGGTGCCCAATGAACTATTTAGATCAAAGAACACTATTTCATTGTGAATTTTTAAGTGGAAAATGATACCAGATTTTATTTTTTATTTTTACGTATCAACATTTCTCTTAAAATAACGAATTGTTTCCTTTTTAAATATTGAAAATATTATTTTTTTTCACAGATTTTTTCATGATTGATTATTTAACCAACAGATGTCACTGATTTTGTAAGTGGTGACGTAACGTCTTTTGAAAGTAACTGTTTTCATGAAGAGTCCTTGTTAGTGTCTCGACCAATCAGGAGTCGTTTTCTCATTCTTTTTCTCCAAACAATGACACGGGCCCTTCTGATTGGTTGAAACTGGGAAGAAAGCCGGTAAGATGGAACTGTAAACGCTAAGAAATCAGGAAGCAAGGTCAGTGCGTGTTGGGATTGAAGCATATCATACCTCGATTTACCTACTCGAATCCTTTGGATGTCGCTTTGGATCTTTTACATTTGATCAGTGGTTCCAGTAATCGTCGCCATTTTACGGGCGTGTGGTATGAAGGTAAGATTGTTTTTACAAATCTGGTGGTAAGGGGTTTTGAGGGTTAGGAATTTTGATTTCGAATGCTTTTTTGAAGTTGATTTTAGTTTAGTATAGGGGTATTTTGATGTTATCTATCTCTGGAAGACACAGCCAGGATTCAAGATTGCTGGAAGATTTCGGTTAACCTCATAAGCACTGTTTAATAACGAACGTTTTTAGTTTAATTTATATAAACCAAAGGCGAGTTAAACAATTTTTATCGCAGTGTAAAGTTTTCCAAATTGCAAAAAAAATTATATTATAATACTATTTCAACCGCCTTGTTGTCTTGAATCTGCCAAATTCTTTATGGCTAAACCCTTGATTATAAGTTGTGAACGTAAGTCTTCATTTAGTATAGTAGGCATAGTGCTTGCGGTAATCATCAAAACTGCTAAACTTGAAAGGCATAAAATCGTTGAATTTTTTTCGTTTAGAGTATTTACACGTGCAAAGCAATAACAATTTGATTTTTAATATATTTCGAAGCGTTTAGCATATCCAGTTTACTTTAATTCGGTAGCATTGGGTACACTGCCCAAATTGTTTCCGGTGATAAATTTTTTAAATTGTGGAATTTATTGGATAGGTTTTAAAACTTCTATAAAACTCATATAGTTTCTTTTGTAGTAATTTGGAGTCTGAGTTTTTAGTATAAATTTTAACACACTTTGGTGTTGGGGGCACAAAGTGAATTTCTATTGAATTTTGCTTATATTTCTAAAACTTTAAAATTCAAGATTGTCTTGGGTAACAGTAATTTTCCGATTTTGAATTAAATTTTGGTAGTTTTTCTATCGTATCTGATGTGTCGTGATCAGTGAGTCGTAAGTCTTATTTTGGTTGAATATTGTCTTTTGAAAAACTGGTAAATTTAGCGAGTACGAAAAGAGTGAATAACAGCTTCCAGAAGTCAGTTACATAATGTTAGTAGGTAAAGTTTTGATTTTGGTTGCAAAGTTTGCTAGATGTTCTTTTAATCTTTATTTATAAACAGCCATGGTTAATATAAAGTTCTCCCTGATTGTAAGTGTAATAGGGCGCGTTTAGTTTCCTATCTGATATTATGAATGTGGTTTAGATGGTTAAACTATAAAGTCCGTAAGTTTTTGCATTTTATAGTGTTGGTGTTAAAGCGTGACTTAGACAATAGTGCTTTAAGAGAGTAGAGTAGTGTGTTATAATGTTACTTATGGATCTCATGGATCTCATTGATTTAGGCGGGTCCCATTTGTTTCATAGCTCTTAGCCTTTTTTTCTGGAATATTTCGATGTCTTTAATGTTTTAGGTCGAACACATTTTCAAATCTAGAGAAATTTAGCATGAATTTGGTAGGCTTTACATGTTTTTCTACAGTCTTTACGTTTTAAGGTTTATTGGAGAAAATTAGAGAAAATTAGAGAATTTAGTTTGGATAAGCTTAAGCATTTAATTGCGGTTGCTAACCTTGATATTTGAGCAATGTTTAAAATCTATTGAGTTTGAAGTTAGCGCTGGGTGTAACAGGTCACGCTATTCAGTATTGAGCTTTTAATAATAGCATTGTCCTGTTTCAATTCAATTTAGACAAGTTGGGAGCCTTAGAAGTTAAGATAAACTTTCAACATACTTTTTTACACAATGCATTACCTAGCTAATGATACATATTTTTCCTTTATGTACCATCTATAATGAATAGTTTTGTTTAATGGTTCTGTTATTTACGCTTACCTTAAATTGATGTTTGAACCTGCTGGCTAAAATACTCTCAGCCTTTGGGGGGGGGGGGGTGTAATCTTGCCAGGTCTTTTGTAAATGCTTTTCAGTACACGATTTTTCATTAATATATGTTGTTAGTAAATTTCAGTCATTTTCTTGCTATCATTATAATGCTGTTACTAGGTTCAGGTTTATTAGTTAAAATTTTCAACCTCGTAAAAGATTTTGAATTAAAAACGTCAAACGTCAAAGCCTTTTTATAATGTATAACAGGTTTTTTCAAATCAAAGGTAAATTCATGTTAAATGATTTTTTTTATATCCCTTTAGCTCTCAAATTACATTAAGGCTTGGTCCCTATAATGCAGATTCTAATATTTTATTTTCAGGTTGTGTAAATGCAGTTCGAAGGGTGTTGATACCATCTTCCAAACTTGCAATCATGAAGCGTAATAAACATTTGGTTTGTTCCTGGTGCATCGTAAATTGAGTAAAGGTTATGAGATTTCTAAGCCAGACCCGGATTCAACGTTCGCTCTGACCAAAAAGTATGGAGTGCAGTTGCCGAAATCTAAACGTAACGCGAGAGAGAGCAAGCAGAAGTGCGTTACACTGAAGAACGTGAGAAGAGAGCAGGCAGGGAAAAGTAGTGTAAAGTGCCGTACACAAGAGAATGTGGGAGGAGAGCGAGCCAGTGAATGTTAAGAAAGAAGGCAGAAGCAAAAAAATTACGTCACGCAAGTAGGGAAGCATGGAGTGAGCTGAGAAGCATGGAGTGAGCTGAGAAGCATGGAGTGAGCTGAGAAGCATGGAGTGAGCTGAGAAGCATGGAGTGAGCTGAGAAGCATGGAGTGAGCTGAGAAGCATGGAGTGAGCTGAGGAGCATGGAGTGAGCTGAGAAGCATGGAGTGAGCTGAAGAGAAGTCTACCCCCCCTTAAAAGAGAAGAAAAGAGAAATATAATAAAAAAATAATATTGCATACTGTTTTTTTATCCACGAGGTCATGTCTTAATAAAAAATCAGGTTAATTTCCAAATTACATTTTTATTTTCTTACACAGTTATGGTGTTTTATACTAAAGTCCTTCTCTTGACCCCACATACTCCTATCTTGTCGACCATCATCGTTGTCTAGGTTTCGCTTATTTTACCCCTTATTTTCCCCATTCATCCGGTTCTGGAATAGATAGTAGACATCGTTAGTGACATGAAAGAAACGGCAAAGAGTTGGTCTTTGTTTTTGACTCAATGGGAGTACCCATTCCCTTCACTTGTTTTATCTATCCGTTTATCAATGAAAAGAAAAACTGGTCAATAATTAGTAAAATGCTAAAAATATACGAAATGGGTGCAATAATAATGTAGAGAACACACCTTAGTAGTCATTTACTAGTAGCCATTTACAAATAATGAAAGATTAAAGTTACGTGGAAAAGGTGGAAAAGGTAAAGTTAATACATACTTCATCTTACTTTTTGGGCACCTTAAACAGTAAATGGTACGTCATTAATTAGGCAACTATAAGCTCTAACCCCATGAAGTTGAGTATTTAACGGTAGTTTTGCTTAGAGCATTTTTGGGGGTTCTATGAAGTTAGAATTTAAACAATCAAGTTATCCGACTAGCCAAATTAATTAACAACTTCCCTCCCCTCAGTACTATCCGTGAATGAAAGCTTGGAATTTTATAAAATCACATTTTTTTACAGTTAAAACAGAGTAAAAGTTTTTTCTACTTACTAAATATACTGATGTTCACAACTGCACTGGTGAAATGTCAGCAATTCAATGTTTCATTCCACAATGCCTGCCTGAATAAGGCACAGTTTATTGGCGAAAAATTATGATTTCTCTGGTACAAAATACTGCACTTTTCGTTTCTGTATAAGCTCCGCTGTCATTAAGGTCGCCTTAAAAACCTGCCAAAGAAATAGAGCATTGATGTGTGTGCAAATAAGCAAAATCTCCTTTAACCCTTAAATAGAAGTCATTTGAAAAGATTATTTTGCAATGGAAACCGTTGACTAATTTACATAGATATTTTACATATGTATATATAACATTAAATATATTAAGTTGCTATTACCAGCTTGTTTAAATATATCCCTAATAAAACCTTTGAGTACTTTTCATTCAACTTCCAGAACTCCATTACTAACGTAGCTTATAAAACTCCAACTACTTGGGTATGAGGCTGAAACTTTCTTCACCATAGACGACAGTGAGGAAGATAGAGACTTTCTATAGTTTATATATAAAATTCTTAAATAGAACACAATGTAGAGTTTTTCATTGATATTAAAAATTCCAATGGATAGTTCCAAAGAGTTAAAACCCTCGAAAAGAATACAACAAATTTCAATCAACATCACAAATTTGAGAAACTTTATACAAGCCAGTAGCTGGAATCATCAACATTTGGCCGGTTTTATTTACTAGGTTTTTTAAATAGCATTTACATCTAAATTTACTTCAAACCAATCAACTTAATATTCATCAAGAATCAAAATATAACAGGAAAGTTCTCTAAGGTATGAACATTCACGTGTTAAGACCAAAATCAGCCTCAAATGCATAAGATATATTTTGTCAAGAACACTTTTCGAAATAGAAAGATACTTTAAACACTTATTCACGAAAACCAGTCTTGGGAAAAGATTCTTCAAATATCGCAGTTAATTCAAACGGTTCTTGTAGACCAAGAAATTTGCAAAAAAAAAAAAAAAAAATTAAGAACTACAAAAAAGCAAATTTATTACAAGAACAAGAATTACAAGAACTAGAAATACTTAGTGTCATTTGTAGAAATAGATTAGAAAAACTACAAGTTTTGTTTGCCTAATATTTCAAATTGCAGGATAACTATTTTCAAGTCAAAATCCCTACAAATTTAATCAAAATTAACATGATTATTTACACCAACCGAGGAAGTATTTTAAAATATCCAAATGTTATAATTTTGTATGCGAAAATTGGATTACCAAGACTACCAAAGACAAATAATAAAACATACTTCTGTAGTAATCTGCTCGATTATTACTGTTAAGAGAATTACAAATCGGATCAGTCGTGTAAGAATCTACAATCTCTCAACCTATCCCGCAGCTGAAAGAAACCAACCAAAATCAATATTTACATTACCATACCCACAGCTTTAAGAAACCAAGAATATGCGACAAAAGGAGAACACTAGTAGAAAACTTAGAATGCTAAAGAAAACTGTGAAAATGCAGTACGAAAAAGACAAAGACAACGCAACAGGCAGAAGAAATAATAATTACATCATATAAGAGACTACATTAAAACTCATTCCTTATAGAAAACTGTACAAAAATAAAATTAGGAAAAAGCGCTAAAAACCCGGGATTAGAAGAGACCTCTATATGAAAAATAAGATTGAAAAGTTACATTAAACAAGTCAAATTCCAGTAATATGAAAAGGGGTATTTAAATATATTCTAATATCAAACATCTACAACAACTTGTGATGTGAACTTAAAGTGTTTTTGCTACAACAGAAGTTTATTAATGTCATTACAATTTCTCTGGAGTATTTACTGTCATTTTTTCTAGTCATCTTGTTCCTGACTTCCCGCTACATCTGCTGCTTTACTGTTGACGTTTCAAGTTCAGCCTGTTTGTAATTCCTTTCTTGTTTCAAACTCGAGTTTCAAATACACCTGGAAGAAATCAAAGCATATAGTATTCATATCAAACCTTTTGACTGTTCCTATCTTTGTTAGAAGTAGACACACTTTACCTAAGAAATATCAAGTTATATTTGTCAAAACGTATTAAATAAAAATATTTTATATTCTCCTCTGAATCAGATTAAAGTTTTTAACAAAAATATATTATGGATTTTTTGGTGAAGGTATATTACTAATTCCTCTTTCTTACCTTTCAAAATATATATAAAGTAATTGTCCTCCTACCCATTGAAAAACCAGTTTCAACAATTACTATTGCATGAAGTTGAACAGAACAATTTGAAAAAGTTTTATATATTCAAAATCTTACAAGTTATTATTCACAATTCTACAAATTTTACACGACAATCCTACAAGCTATACATTCACAATCTTAAAAGTTACACATCCACAAACTTACGCACACCACGCAGACAATTGATGAAGGTTGAAGGCGTCAAAGTTTAGTTCGTTTCATCAGAATAGATGCCCACTAGAACGTTAGCCAGGCAGAGAATTTTTTCCCCCAAACAAGAGGGCAGATTGGGGTGGGGCTTCGTGAGCAGAAAACATATTCCAAGGGTAACTCCTTTATTACGGCTGCGTTAAGATTTGATGGGTAAGTAGCTCCTTAAATTTATTTTCAGTAACTGCATTCATAAAGAACTGAAATGTTTATAGATAGCTTAATAAAAACAACAACAATAATAATAATAATATACTGCATATGGAAACTAAATGTTACTGAAATAACTTAATTTTCAAAACTTTCCTAGTGTTAACAACGTTCTTAATAGTTTCATAGTTAGATTCGTTCAAGTATCCCACATCCTTTTCTTCACAAATCATCATAACTTCAATATCTATTCCTTCATTGTTGGACCTGTTTAACCCCATGAAGTTGAGTATTTAACGGTAGTTTTGCTTAGAGCATTTTTGGGGGTTCTATGAAGTTAGAATTTAAACAATCAAGTTATCCGACTAGCCAAATTAATTAACAACTTCCCTCCCCTCAGTACTATTCGTGAATGAAAGCTTGGAATTTTATAAAATCACATTTTTTTACAGTTAAAACAGAGTAAAAGTTTTTTCTACTTACTAAATATACTGATGTTCACAACTGCACTGGTGAAATGTCAGCAATTCAATGTTTCATTCCACAATGCCTGCCTGAATAAGGCACAGTTTATTGGCGAAAAATTATGATTTCTCTGGTACAAAATACTGCACTTTTCGTTTCTGTATAAGCTCCGCTGTCATTAAGGTCGCCTTAAAAACCTGCCAAAGAAATAGAGCATTGATGTGTGTGCAAATAAGCAAAATCTCCTTTAACCCTTAAATAGAAGTCATTTGAAAAGATTATTTTGCAATGGAAACCGTTGACTAATTTACATAGATATTTTACATATGTATATATAACATTAAATATATTAAGTTGCTATTACCAGCTTGTTTAAATATATCCCTAATAAAACCTTTGAGTACTTTTCATTCAACTTCCAGAACTCCATTACTAACGTAGCTTATAAAACTCCAACTACTTGGGTATGAGGCTGAAACTTTCTTCACCATAGACGACAGTGAGGAAGATAGAGACTTTCTATAGTTTATATATAAAATTCTTAAATAGAACACAATGTAGAGTTTTTCATTGATATTAAAAATTCCAATGGATAGTTCCAAAGAGTTAAAACCCTCGAAAAGAATACAACAAATTTCAATCAACATCACAAATTTGAGAAACTTTATACAAGCCAGTAGCTGGAATCATCAACATTTGGCCGGTTTTATTTACTAGGTTTTTTAAATAGCATTTACATCTAAATTTACTTCAAACCAATCAACTTAATATTCATCAAGAATCAAAATATAACAGGAAAGTTCTCTAAGGTATGAACATTCACGTGTTAAGACCAAAATCAGCCTCAAATGCATAAGATATATTTTGTCAAGAACACTTTTCGAAATAGAAAGATACTTTAAACACTTATTCACGAAAACCAGTCTTGGGAAAAGATTCTTCAAATATCGCAGTTAATTCAAACGGTTCTTGTAGACCAAGAAATTTGCAAAAAAAAAAAAAAAAAAAAAAATTAAGAACTACAAAAAAGCAAATTTATTACAAGAACAAGAATTACAAGAACTAGAAATACTTAGTGTCATTTGTAGAAATAGATTAGAAAAACTACAAGTTTTGTTTGCCTAATATTTCAAATTGCAGGATAACTATTTTCAAGTCAAAATCCCTACAAATTTAATCAAAATTAACATGATTATTTACACCAACCGAGGAAGTATTTTAAAATATCCAAATGTTATAATTTTGTATGCGAAAATTGGATTACCAAGACTACCAAAGACAAATAATAAAAAATACTTCTGTAGTAATCTGCTCGATTATTACTGTTAAGAGAATTACAAATCGGATCAGTCGTGTAAGAATCTACAATCTCTCAACCTATCCCGCAGCTGAAAGAAACCAACCAAAATCAATATTTACATTACCATACCCACAGCTTTAAGAAACCAAGAATATGCGACAAAAGGAGAACACTAGTAGAAAACTTAGAATGCTAAAGAAAACTGTGAAAATGCAGTACGAAAAAGACAAAGACAACGCAACAGGCAGAAGAAATAATAATTACATCATATAAGAGACTACATTAAAACTCATTCCTTATAGAAAACTGTACAAAAATAAAATTAGGAAAAAGCGCTAAAAACCCGGGATTAGAAGAGACCTCTATATGAAAAATAAGATTGAAAAGTTACATTAAACAAGTCAAATTCCAGTAATATGAAAAGGGGTATTTAAATATATTCTAATATCAAACATCTACAACAACTTGTGATGTGAACTTAAAGTGTTTTTGCTACAACAGAAGTTTATTAATGTCATTACAATTTCTCTGGAGTATTTACTGTCATTTTTTCTAGTCATCTTGTTCCTGACTTCCCGCTACATCTGCTGCTTTACTGTTGACGTTTCAAGTTCAGCCTGTTTGTAATTCCTTTCTTGTTTCAAACTCGAGTTTCAAATACACCTGGAAGAAATCAAAGCATATAGTATTCATATCAAACCTTTTGACTGTTCCTATCTTTGTTAGAAGTAGACACACTTTACCTAAGAAATATCAAGTTATATTTGTCAAAACGTATTAAATAAAAATATTTTATATTCTCCTCTGAATCAGATTAAAGTTTTTAACAAAAATATATTAATTATGGATTTTTTGGTGAAGGTATATTACTAATTCCTCTTTCTTACCTTTCAAAATATATATAAAGTAATTGTCCTCCTACCCATTGAAAAACCAGTTTCAACAATTACTATTGCATGAAGTTGAACAGAACAATTTGAAAAAGTTTTATATATTCAAAATCTTACAAGTTATTATTCACAATTCTACAAATTTTACACGACAATCCTACAAGCTATACATTCACAATCTTAAAAGTTACACATCCACAAACTTACGCACACCACGCAGACAATTGATGAAGGTTGAAGGCGTCAAAGTTTAGTTCGTTTCATCAGAATAGATGCCCACTAGAACGTTAGCCAGGCAGAGAATTTTTTCCCCCAAACAAGAGGGCAGATTGGGGTGGGGCTTCGTGAGCAGAAAACATATTCCAAGGGTAACTCCTTTATTACGGCTGCGTTAAGATTTGATGGGTAAGTAGCTCCTTAAATTTATTTTCAGTAACTGCATTCATAAAGAACTGAAATGTTTATAGATAGCTTAATAAAAACAACAACAATAATAATAATAATATACTGCATATGGAAACTAAATGTTACTGAAATAACTTAATTTTCAAAACTTTCCTAGTGTTAACAACGTTCTTAATAGTTTCATAGTTAGATTCGTTCAAGTATCCCACATCCTTTTCTTCACAAATCATCATAACTTCAATATCTATTCCTTCATTGTTGGACCTGTTTAACCATGATGAAGAATAAGGGTTTTAAAAGTGTGTAAATTTTAAGTGTTGATTTCTTCCTCTACCGCTAGAGTTATTGGGTCCTTTGACTGGCTAGACAGTAATACATTGGATCCCTATATCTTGTCAAGGCTAATTCTTCTTTTGCCTACACATTCAACGAATAGTCTGGTCTATTCTTTCCACATTCTCGTCTGTCCTTATACACATTTCAACACTAAGATTACCAAACAATTCTTTTTCCTTCAAGGGTTCAACTACTGCAAGAGAAGAGAGCAAACAGAAATGAAGTTACGTTACGTAAGAGAAAAGAGCAAGCAAAAGTGAAGTTACATTATACAAGAGAAGGGAGAGCAAGGGGAAGTGGAGTTACGTTACGCAAGAGAAAAGTAAGTAGAAGTAAAGTTACATTACGCAAGAGGAGAGATAATATAAGTATTAAGTTACACACATCGTATTACACAACTCGATGTTATCAAGTACAATGTTTTATCATTTAGGTATATTTATATAACAAAAATAATGTTTTCTAAATAACTTTTTATTTTACTTCTCTTATACTACACAGCACAGCTCTATATTGTACTCTGCCCCCAGTTTGTTACTTTCTTGACAATCATCATTCAAAAATATTTTTTGTTCCGTTCATCACCGGTTCTGAATTACAGGATAATTATTTTCATATCAAAATCCCTGCACTTAAGATTAATATGATTATTTGCACCAACCGAGAAAGTATTTTATATTATCCAAATGTTATAATTTTATGAGAAAATTGGATTACCATGACTACCAAAGACAATAAAAAATACTTTCGTAGAAATCTGAAAAATACTGGGAATACCAACATTGAGCTTGTCTAAATCAATAGTACGTAAAGGTGAAACGTGCCGCAAGAAAGCCCTAAGGAAAAAAACATACGAAAATCAGGAAACTACGTGTAGAAAGAAAAACTACTCTACTGAAGTGTCTAGAAATTCAGTCTGGAAAGATCACTAAACCTGCTCTTAAGAGAATTACAAATCGGATCAATCGCGTAAGAACAACCAACATCTCTCAACCTAACCCGCAGCTGTAAGGAACCAACCAAAATCAATGTTCACATTACCATACCCCCAGCTTTAAGAAACCAAGAATATGCGACGAAGAGAACACTAGTAGAACACTCAGAATGCTAAAGAAAACTCTAGGAAATGCAGTACGAAAAAGACGGAAAAACAACGCAATAGGCCAAAGAAATAATAAGTACATCATATAAGAGACTACAATAAAACTCATTCCTTATAGAAAACTGTACAAAAATAAAATTAGAAAAAACGCTAAAAACCCGGGATCAGAAGAGACCTCTGTATGAAAAAGAAGATTGGAAAATTACATTAAACAAGTCAAATTACAGTAATATGAAAAGGGGTATTTAAATATATTCTAATATCAAACACCTACAACTACTTGTAATGTGAACTAAAAGTGTTTTTGCTACAACTGAAGTTTGTTAATGTCATTACAATTTCTCTGTAGTATTTTCTGTCATTTTTTCTAGTTATCTCGTTCCAGACTTCCCTCTACACCTGTTGCCTTACTGTTGACGTTACAAGTTCTGCCAGTTTGTAATTCCTTTCTTGTTTCAAAGACGAGTTTCAAATACACCTGGAAGAAATCAATGCATATAGTGTTCATATCAAATCTTTTGACTCGTCCTATCTTTGCCAGAAGTATGCATACTCTTTAGCTAAGAAATAAGTTATATATGTCAAAACGTATTAAATAAAAATATTTTATATTCTCTGAATCAGATTAAAGTTTTTATTAAAAATATTAATTATGGATTTTTAGGAAAGGTATATTACTAATTCCACTCTTGCATTTCAAAATATATATAATGTAATTGTCCTCCTACCCATTAAAAAAACAGTTTCAACAATTACTATTGCATAAAGTTGAACATCTGAACAATTTCAAAAAATTTTATATGTTCAAAACCTTACAAGTAATAAATATTCACAATTCTACAAATTTTACACAATCCTACAAGTTATACTTGTTCATGCACATTCACAATCTTACAAGTTACACATTCACAAACTTACACAGACAATTAATAAAAGTTAAAGGTGTATAATTTCAGTTCGTTTCATCAGAATAGATGCACACCAGAACGTTAGCCGGGCAAGCCCAACCCCGCACTGTGGTGCTCTACCTCAGCAGTGGCCTCCCCAGTACACAGCTTAACCTCACGGTCCCGAGCTGTGATCGATCCGCCGCCATCCGAAGGATAGGGAAACACCTTACCACTGTACTAGCCAGGAAGCCCATTCGTTATATGATAAATCTTTCATCGAATGACAGGCAAATATCTAACAGCTCAAAATTAAGAATTACAAACACTAAAGTAACTTATTGATTTTATAACAGTAAAAACGCAGCCGTTTCTACTCCACTGCAATATAAAGACTTCGGCCATGTCCTTATTCATGTGTGGGGTTTAGCCAGTTTTTACTCTCCCCCCCACCCCTGGCCAGTGCCAATTGGTGATGGTGGGACTGTTCGTTAACACACCAACCTATAGAAAAGATTTCACCAAGTCATGGTTTTAATTCTACTCTCGATTTGAATTATTTTAATTTTCTATATCAGACAAATTAGTTGTGAATTTCGGGTAAATTTACATTTATCACCAAATTACCTTCCCATCAAAACTAACTTAATCCGAGAAGTATACAATGGTAACTAACGCCAAATACTATGCTCAAATGTAAAAGCTTTTTACAAGTCTACTAAATTTCCCTTCTACTTGAACTAGGTACCTAATGAACGTTTGATTATTTATAAAGTTTCCGTCTCTAATGTATCAGACTTCCTTATTACTAAATGCGACCAAGTAATTTAAACATTTAACTTTGGAAATAATTTTTTCACCAGGAATGACTTCTCCCACTTGAAATCCACCAAGTTCTAATTCCCAATAAAAATGATTACTTGAATTTTCACGTTTTATAGTTAAATTTGAACAGAATTTTCAAAATTTTTATTTGACTTACAGGTGCAATCAAGTTTTATCCACCTACCAGTATTGAAGGGTTTGAATTTGTGGGTAAATTTCCAGGTAGAATATCCTTTGAATTGATTTACTTTACTTCAACTGAATGAAATCTTCCATTTAAAAATTTCTCTAGTTCGTTCCAGTTCATCGTTCAAGCTTCCGCACCTCCATCAGTATGGTCATACAATCCTGTAAAAGAGAATTCATTACTGTGAAAATATTTCGGGCCTTCTTAAAGACTGATTTGAAGACATTTATTACCAGCGAGAATATGCTCATTTTCTTACTTGCTAAGATTTGTCGTTAAAGTGATAATAGCATTATTAGAATAGTAAATTTCTACTACAATTTCAGCCGAATATATCCCAACGGTTTTTAAATAATCTCAATTTGCTTCCCCCTTAAACTACATGATTAAAACACCTAGTAAAAACGCCCGCCCAACTACTTGTGTATGAAGCTGCCGAAATAATTTTGACAAAATTGAAAGCATTTCAATGCCCAGGTCATTATCTATTTACTTAACACAAATTCTAATTACAGTGCATTAATTCTAAATTCAAATCAATCGCTTTTTGCATCTGATTTATAAAAAAATAAATCACATCCTCACCAATTTCATGAAAACTTCTATACGTCTGTCAATATAAAAAATAGAATTAATTCAATAATTACAGTAACTAATATCTGCGTCTAACAAGATATCACAAAACGATCAAAATAAAATGCAATAATATTTGCCAGGAAAGCAATTACCTTGAAAAGATAATTTTGGAGAAATTTAAGTAAACGTCACGTATCAAGACCTAAATCTACGATAAAAGGAAAATGACAAACTTAGAGTTTGTATTTTTCCTAACATACAAACCCAAATTCTTTACTATAGGAGATATTCTAGCGCGAGGTGGAAAATACGGCAGAAAACCTTTACAAGGTCGTTAACGACCGGGCCGGTAGTTATCCACCTGTTAGTGGTGGGGGAAAGCCGGTCGATACTTACGTTATACCTTCAATCGAATTCTAGCTAGGACTATTTTTTGAGGGCGGTGACGGAGGGAAGATTTGTGTAAAGAATTCAGATTTGTATGTTAAGAAAAATAAAAACTCTGTTATAAGTTTGTCATTTGTTCCTACACATGATACAAACCCTCATTCTTTACTATAGAAGACAGTATTGAGGCCAGGGTGGTCGATGAGTTCCCTATTCCTAGGGAAGATAGTCCCCAGACTATTCTCTTGACGAAAAAATCTCCCGTTAAACTTTTCTTTGTAGATCCCCATAATCTTAGCACGACTGAAAGTTTGTAATTACGTGGAAACAAATGTTTCAGGATGAAGAGGGTCAGGAGCATTCAACTCGGACCCTTTCATACTTAGGATTCCCCAGACCTTGAAAAGGGGAACCCTCGTGACTACGAGTATAATTTATACCCTGTGAAAGGAGTCAGATGAGTTTCATACCTTATTTCCATTGGCAAGTCCAGCTGAAACTGGCTACAGACTAGGATACCCAGAGGGGAGGGAGACGGAAGCGCAGAAGATAGATGGATTTCCTAAAAACCTAGTGTAATACAGAATCCTCGGCCAATGGCTACTGTCCCCTGAAAGGGCGTAAGGTAACTACAGCACCTGCTGACCTGCCACAATAGGCCCTATAGAAAAGGTGTTTAGAGACCTGTGTGTCACATCGGTTAAATGTTGAGTGGTGAATGTAGATTGGCGTTTCCAGAGTCCAGCGCTTAAGACTTTGGAGACTGAAATTTTTTTTTCAAATGCCAGTGAGGCAGCCACTCCCATAACTTGATGGACTTTGGGTTGAGCTGCCTCTGGGTCTCCATGAATGGCTCTCGCAATAACTTTGAGCCAGAAAGAGATGGTGTTGCGAGAGATTCTCTTCTTTACCTTGTTGGTACTGAGGAAGAGTTGATCGAGGCATGGTCTGAAAGGTCTGGTGCGCTTCAGGAATTTCCTTAGTGCCCTGACCGAGCACCGTAGCAATTTGTCTATATCCTGTGTTACCTTATTGAGGCTAGAAAATTGAAATTCTCCAAACATCTCATCGGCTGATGAAGGATTCTGAGTTTCGGCCACAAAGCCTGGCACGAAGTTGAGCGAGACTTCGTAGGACAGACCATGTAGTTCACCGACCCTTTTTGCCGAGGCCAGAGCTACTAGAAAAACTGTCTTAAAGGTTAGAAAGTAGTCAGAGGTCATATTTAATGGCTCATAGGGTGGACCCTTCAAGGAGCGTAAGACCAGGGACACGTCCCAAGGTGGTGGTCTAATCTCAACTGAGGGGAAAGATCTCTCAAAACCTCGAATCAAAAAGGTGATAACCTCTGAGGTGGAAAGGTCAACCTCTCTCAGTCTACAGATGAGGCTTAAGGCTGAACGGTAGCCTTTAATTGCCGAGACTGAGAGGAGTTTTTCCTCTCAGAGGTACACAATTAGTCTGTCACTAATGGAAGAGAGGGATCGAGTGGAGACATGCCTCGCCCTCTACACCAAGCTGCAAACACACTTCATCTTGCTTGGTAGAGGTTTGTGGAAGATTGGCGCAGGTGTCTGGACATGTGCTCAGCCACCTTCCCTGAAAAGCCTCTGCTTCTGAGGAGTGACTGGACAGCCTCCAGGGTGTGAAGCTTCAGGAAGGGGATTCTCAATGGGGGACACCACTGTGTGGCTGCGTCAGCAGAAGAGGTTCTGGAGGAAGAAACCTTGGAACCTGAACCAGCAGGGAAAGAAGGTCTGTGTACCATTCTCTGCTTGCCCATGCTGGAGCTATTAGGGTTAGCTTCAGTTTCGGGAGGTCCTGAGTTTGCTGATCACCCTTCTGAGCAGGCAAAAGGGTGGAAGGGCATATGCGTCCAGGTTGTCCCAAGAATGTTGAAGGGCGTCCTGGATCGCTGCCTGATGGTCTGGAACTGGGGACCCGTAGCGGGGAAGTTTCGCAATCAGAGAAGTGGCGAACAGGTCTATTGTGGGGAAACCTCACAAAGCTATTACTATCTTCGCTACTCAAGGATCCAAAGACCATTCACCACTCAACACTTGGTAATGCCGGCTCAGTTGATTCGCCACGATGTTTCTCCGGCCCAGAATAAACCTGGCTGTGAGAGAAATGTTGTGACCTTCCGCCCACTGGCAAATCTGGACCGCTAGCAGACAGGGGTCTCTTGCCAGAGTACCCCGTTGTTTGTTGCTGTACGAGACAGTTGTGGAGTTGTTGCTCATCAGCACCACCTCTCGTCCTTGTAGATCTTTTACAAAGTATTTTAGGCCTTTCCAGGCTGCTAATAATTGCAGGTGATTTATACGGAGAGTTTGTTCTCTCGGAGACCAAACTCCCGATGCTAATTTCGGGCCTAGGTGGGAACCTCAGTCCCGTAGCGACGCGTCCCAAAAGAGTTTTAACTTCGGATTGGGGCTTTGGAGGGGAATGCCCTTTTGGGTACTCTTTCTGGTTGACCACCAATGAAGATCTTGTAACACCAGAGGTGCAACCTCCACTGACAAGAATGGGGAATCGATCTTTTGAGACCAATGAGTCTTCAGATGGCACTGGTGACTTCTCATTCTTGATCTTCCGCCTGGAACTAGTTTTTCCAGGGAGGAAAGATGGCCCAGAATTCTCTGCCACAACTTGGCTGTAGGAGGCAGTGGAGACAAGAGAGTTGGGCGATGGATTGTTCCAGTCTCCAAAGTCTGTCTACCGAAGGGAACACCCTCCCTACCTGGGTGTTGATGATCATACCCAGATAGTTTAAGACTTGGGTTGGAATCAAACAAGACTTCTCTGCGTTTATAAGGATCCCCAGATCCTTGCAAAGGTCTAGAAGTCTTCTCAGGTGATCCAGAGCTAGCTCCCTGGACGAGGCCAGGAGTAGCCAATCGTCTAGGTACCTTAGCAGTCGTATCCCGTGCTTGTGAGCCCATGAGGAAAAGAGCTCGAAAACCCTCGTAAAGACCTATGGGGCGGTCGAGAGGTATAGGACTTTGAACTCGAAGATTCGACCCTGAACCATAAAGCTCAGGAATTTCCGATATGCGCGATGGATCAGCACTTGGAAATATGAGTCTTAAGTCCACAGATGCCATAAGTCTCCTGGACTCACCACTTGGATCACAGAGGCTGCTGCCACCATTTTGAATGGAGTTAGCTTCACAAACTGATTCAAGGTGAGATCGATTACTGATCTCCAACCTCCCTAGGCTTTCTCTACCAGAAAGAGGCAACTGAAAAACCCCAGGGAGGTGTTGGAGACCTCTTGTATGGCACCTTTTAGAAGCATGTTCTGGATCTCCCGAGCTAGGGCGTGCTGTTTCCCGGGATCCCGAGGGACCGGGGAGGACGAAATCGGGGGAGGAATTAGAGGAGGAGGAGAGCCTATGAAGGGGATGCGGTACCCCCAACGAAGTACCGTGATGGTCCATTGCATGGCCCCCATAGCCTTCCACTTCCTCCAACTCCCCTGCAGGCACCCCCCTTTGCACTGCGAGGGGGGAGTAGTGACCCTATTTCTGTCTAGGGTTCCTCCCTCTGCCTTTAGCCTTGGAAGGAGCCCCTTTCCTCTGCCCATAGGTCTGGCTATAAAACAGGGGCGGCTGAGGCTCTTGGCTGGAAGTGGAGTTACGGTTGTGGTTTTAGATTGTGGAGTTGGCTGCTGTTGCATTGTGCGAAGGGAGGCAGCCTTTTGCAACACGGTATCCTGCGTCTCTTTCCTCCAAGTCTCTAAGGCAGAGGAAACTGCTTGTTTAGTGAAGAGGAGAGGTTGCAGAAGGTACGAGTTTCTTGAATCTGACTTCTCGGCTTTACCGATGCTCCTAGTTAGTCTGGAATCTACTGATTCCCTCCTTTTGATGACCCAATTGCCCCACATGGTTGCAGTTGTAGCAGTTAGAAGTCCATTGTCTTGGCTCCAGCAGCTAGGACTTCCTGTAGGGATTGCATGGAGTTTTGGTTTGATAGGTCTTCGTGACTTGCTAGGTAGCTGACTGATCACGTGTCAAACCAGGTTAATGCCTCCAGACAGGTCTTTGAAACTGCTTCCATTGCCGAGGCTTCTTTGGCAGTGAAGGACACTGGGAGAGAAGTGTGTGTCTCTGAAGAGCAGCCAGGTGTGAGCCTCGCTGTGAGGGGATCCAGGGTCAGAGGAAAAGGGTTGGCGCGTCTGACCTTGTAAAAGCGCTTTTGCATTGAAAACGGGAATTATAGAAGTTTATGGGATCCTTGCGACTTCAAGGAACCCGTTTCCCCAGAGACTGCCGGCGAGACCTTCCTCAGACGGCCTGCAGTGTGAATAGACCAGGGAAGTTCGATTCTGGTCTTAGGGTTTGGTGGAGGAGGACAGTGTGTCTAAAGCTGGAGCGTTGGTATGTCGAGGCGACAGATGTAGATCGCTGAGGCCTGAGATATTACACAGTTCTTAGAGCCCTCAGATAAGAGAACTTTAAGTCCTTTGATGGTTGCTCTTCCGAGGAATCTTCCGGTTGCGCTAATTCCTCGAGAGGAAAAGCGATAGAAGTCAAGAGTGTCTGGAGGTAACGGCGAAGTAGGAGACTCCATTGCCATTATTCCAAGGGAAGGCTGAGCGCTGGATAATGGCGCCCCGAGCGCCTGACCTTGCCTGGAAGTCGATGGTCTAAGCGTAGGTGACCGAATTATCGGTACTGTCTTATAAGATTCGTAGAGATTCCTCTTTTTGAAGGGTCTGAAGAACGAGGAAGAAGAGGTTGCAGTGATCGGCAATCTGGCCTTTTCCCTCTGCTCTCAACCGAGGAGAAGAAGGGTTGAACCCCTGCGTCTTCTTCCGAGGTTCTCGTGAGGCTCTTATTCCGTAACTCATTAGGGAGCAAGGGAACAGGAGCTTTCCTGTCTGAAACAAGAGGGCGAGGTGATTAACCCGACACAGATATGCCCGGAGACTTGGGCGATCGGGAGGTTGAAGGACAGGAGCGCGCTCTCTCCGATAATACGTATCGACGGTGAGAAGTGCTCTTTCTCCCTTTCCTAGAGCAATCTGAGCTCCTCAAACTAATATGTGAAGGAGAGGGATCGCGCTCAGTGCGCTTTTTCCTTGTCCGCGCTCCAGGCGCAATTAGATGAAAAATCGTGGGGAGAGCTTCTCCAACGGGAGCGCTTATTATGCTTTGGAAAACTCACTTGTGACTGAGCAAGAACGTATCGTAGCGCTCTTTTTCTTGAAGCGCCTAGATGATCCCTCGCGAGAGGGAGTCGATAACGAGGCAGAACGATGACGCGAGGAAGCGCTCTTATGTTTGTGATGAGAGTGCTTATAGTCTCTCGGCGAGACATTTCGTGAAGAGATAGAAGGTGATGAGGAGCGAGAACGATTATGTCTCTTCCTTATGTCGCCTGTCTCTCCGACGAGAACGTCTGGGTGAAGGAGAGCAAGCTCTCCTTTTCCTCTTCTCTCTCTCCCTCCTAGCTTCCGAGGAGGGCGAGGACGATGGTGATGATGATGATGATGATGAGGAGGAGGAGGAGGAGGAGGAGGAGGAGGAGGAGGGGGAGGTACTGCGACGTTGATGTTTTATAGAAGTGCAAGCGAGGTGCCAAGTAGGCGCCGCCGGAGCTGAATTTATTATATCTACTGAAACTTCTGCAGGCGCCGACTGTTTCGACGGGGTGTAGGCGAGGTCTGGAACTCCCGAGGGTTCCAAAACAGAAGTGACCCAAGGTAAAACTATGCCCGCGAGGAACTGGTTCCATACTTCCTCCGAAGGAGAACCAGGGAGTCCAAGGGCAAGCCATACCGCTCATACATGATCTGGAATGGAAGCGGTAATAGTGTCATTCCCGGTGGAGGAAAAATTGTCCCAGTGGGAGGGGCAACGTGATCCACTTGACCAAGGGGAAAGGGGGGTAAGTCAATGGTGCCGCTCTTCCTTGACTTTCCCCTGGAGGATGGAGGCAAGGAAGAGTCTGAAGGGAGAGATCGAGAGGCCGAAGAAGAGGCCCGAGACTCCTTACCTTTCGACGGCAAACCTGGAGGTAACAAATCCTTTTTGGATTTCTTCCTCTCTTCACGAACTTTTCCCACTGCGAGGGCGACCATTCTCTACATAATTGGCAGGGGGAGCCTTCAGAACACCTATGACCTCTGCACGAAGGGCATAGGGAATGAGTATCTACCTCCGGTGTGACAAATGTGCCACATGATTTAAAGAAAAAAGAAAAAGTTGATCAAAAACACAATAAAGAAAAGCTAGTCTGCCAGTCAAACAAAAGCAGGAGCAGCGGTGTTACCACTGCGACGGTTAGAATTCGATTGAAGGTATTCAGTAGCTACCGACCAGCAGTCCCCCACCACTAACAGATGGATAACTACTGGCCCGGTCGTTAGCGATCTTGTTAAGGTTTTCTGCCGTATTTTCCAGCTCGCGGTAGAATATCTCCTATAGTAAAGAATTAGGGTTTGTATCAAGTGTAGGAACAATTATGTTTTGTAGAAAATCCAAAGATCTGAAAAATAAATTTAATTCGTACCTAAAAACTTCAGTGTGATTTAAGCCATATTCTTAAATATGATTCAAAATCGAAGAAATGCAAGTTATCTAAAGTATAACCTTTCATGAAATGCTAAAGAAATATAAAACTTGAAATGTGAGGTTCCTTTTGTAGAAAAATATTTTAATTTTAAAACTCGAAAGGGTAGATATAGGATACTTTAAATTATAGCCAAATACGTGAACTATATATTCTTCCTACTTGGTATCTTGTATTTTATGGATTTCTGACTTTGATCTTCGTCCAACCACCCGTTTATAAATTGAAGACCACCTTGTATAAAAGTTGTGGGGTACCCGTGTTTTTTTTTTTTGGGGGGGGGGGGAGGTGGTTAGGAAATGCCAAAATAACAGCAATTTGCATCAATAACGATGGTCAGAAATGCAAAATAAACTAAATAACCAGTTGGAAAAATTTATGGTTCATGCAAGTGGCTGAAAATTAAAGTATAAATTATTTATGATTCACTTCATGTCGTCCTAATGGTCTTTGCTCCACCGTGGCGTGCAACACTAGCAAATTTAACATTATACCACTGCTCTTATGTTTTGGCCAGTGCTAGACGATAGGCAGCTCTTGCAAGCCTCGTGGGCCATTATTTCAGGGAATCTTTTTAACTTTCACATGAGCAACAATACCTATATACTGTATGGCGATGTTTTCATCAATCAACTGCCTTTATGGCATTACATTAAGCTTCCAAAAAAGAATTACACTAAATTTCGAAAGAGATTGCACTTCCCTTTTGGAGAAGTCGATATGTGATGGGGATGTTGGAAAAAAATGGTCACGGTAATGTAGAAAAATATTCGGGAACTTTTGCGTAGATAT
Source organism: Palaemon carinicauda (assembly GCF_036898095.1). Lineage (NCBI taxonomy): Eukaryota > Metazoa > Arthropoda > Malacostraca > Decapoda > Palaemonidae > Palaemon > Palaemon carinicauda. Next base: position 134,903,892 of record NC_090730.1, read on the forward strand.
TTGGATGCACTTGCTTGGTTAAAAACCCGGCAATGATTACACCACAAATAAAAAGAACAGCTGGCAAAAGAGAACGTAAACTACGCACAATAACTCCATCAGTCTCTGAATTGTAAACAATGGAGTTAGAGTAGCCTTCACTCTTCAAATTTTAAACAGCCGATACCCAAGTTATTATGCAGCAGCCCCCCTTAAATATATGAAGAAAGCTAACAAACTAGCCAGAATTCATCCCTTTTTTTAGAGCGAATTCCAGTTTTACTAGTTTATTGCAGTATCATATACTAACCACAAAATTTTCACAACTGTAACCAGAGTTGCTAAAGCTGCACAAGTGCGTAACCAGAATTGCTAAAGCTACACAGGTGCGTAACCAGTGTCGCCAAAGCTGCACAGGTGCGTAACCAGAGTCGCTAAAGCTATACAAGAGCATAACCATAGTCACTAAACCTGGGCAAGTGCAAAAACAGTCCCCAAACCTGCGTAATCAGTCTTTAAACCTGCACGAGTAACCAGTCGCATAACATGCACAAGTGCGTAACCATTCACTAAACCTGCACAAGTACGTATCCGGAGTCAGTAAACCTGCACAGGTACGTATCCGAAGTCAGTAAACCTGCACAAGTGCGTAACAAGAGTGACTAAACCAGCACAAGTGTGTAACCAGAGTCACTAAACCGGCACAAAAGCGTAACCAGAGTCACTAAACCGGCACAAAAGCGTAACCAGAGTCACTAAACCGGCACAAAAGCGTAACCAGAGCCACTAAACCGGCACAAAAGCGTAACCAGTCACTAAACCGGCACAAAAACGTAACCAGAGCCACTAAACCGGCACAAAAGCGTAACCAGAGTCACTAAACCGGCACAAAAACGTAACCAGAGTCACTAAACCGGCACAAAAGCGTAACCAGAGTCACTAAACCGGCACCAGGGCGTAACCAGAGTCACTAAACCGGCACAAGGGCGTAACCAGAGTCACTAAACCGGCACAAGGGCGTAACCAGAGTCACTAAACCGGCACAAGGGCGTAACCAGAGTCACTAAACCGGCACAAGGGCGTAACCAGAGTCACTAAACCGGCACAAAGGCGTAACCAGAGTCACTGAACCTGCACAAGTGGTTAACCAAAGTAACTAAACTTAAATGTGTAACCAAACTAAAACCTTCACAAATGTGAAACTAAATTCACCAAGCCTTCACCAGTAACCAAATTCACCAAACCTTCACCAGTAATCAAATTCACCAAACCCTCATATGAGTAACCAAATTCACCAAACCTTCACCAGTAATCAAATTCACCAAACCCTCATATGAGTAACAAAATTCAAACCTTCCAGTCACTAAGCTTACATGCGTAACCTAAATCACTAATCCTGCACGTGTAATCAAAGTCGCTAGACCTTCAAAAGAGTGTAATCTAATTCACTTGACCTTCACAAACGTGTAATTCAAGTCACTATACCTTCACAAGCGTGTAATTTAAGTCACTGTACATTCACTAGCGTGTAATCAAAGTCACTAAACCTTCACTAGCATGTAACCAGTCACTAAACCTTCACTAGCGAGTAATCAATGTCACTAAACATACACTAGCGAGTAATCAATGTTACTAAACATTCACAAGCATGTAATCAATGCCACTAAACATTCACAAGCGTGTAACCAGTCACTATTCTTGCAAGAGTAACCTAAATTACTAATCTTGCACAAATGAGTAACCTAAGTCACTACACCTTCACAAGCGTGTAATCAAAGTCGCTAAACCCTCACTGGCGAGTAATCAATGTCACTAAACATTCACTAGCGAGTAATCAATGTTACTAAACATTCACAAGCATGTAATCAATGCCACTAAACATTCACAAGCGTGTAACCAGTCACTATTCTTGCAAGAGTAACCTAAATTACTAATCTTGCACAAATGAGTAACCTAAGTCACTACACCTTCACAAGCGTGTAATCAAAGTCGCTAAACCCTCACTGGTGTATAATCAAAGTCACTAAACCTTGACTAGCGTGTAATCAATGTAACCAAACCTTCACAAGTGTGCAACTAAATTCACTAAACCTGCACATGTGTGTAACCAGTCACTTGACCTTCACAAATGTACAACCAGTCACTAAATCTTTACAAACGTGTAACCAGTGACTAAACCTTTACAAGTGTGTAACCAGTGACTAAACTTGCACGAGTAACCAAAATCACTTATGCTGCACAAACGAATGTCCAAAGTCACTAAATCTCAACTACTGTCATAAAGTCACTAAACCTTCACACATGTGTAACCAGTCACTAAACCTTCACACATGTGTAACCAGTCACTAAACCTTCACACATGTGTAACCAAATAAACCAAACCTTCACAAATGTGTAACCAAATAAACCAAACCTTCACAAATGTGTAACCAAATACACCAAACCTTCACAAATGTGTAACCAAATTCAAGAAACCTTTCACAAGTGTGTAACCAATGCCACCAAACCTTTCACAGGTGTGTAACCAAATGCCACCAAACCCTCAATAGTGTGTAACCAAAGTCACTAAACCTTCAAAATTATGCAACTCAAGTCACCAAACCTTCACGAGTGAGTAACCAAATTCACCAAACCTTCACGAGTGAGTAACCAAATTCACCAAACCTTCACGAGTGTGTAACCAAATTCACCAAAACTTCAAGAATGTGTAACCAAACTCGCCAAACCTAAACAAGTGTGTAACCAAATTCTCCAAACCTAAACAAGTGTGTAACCAAATTCACTAAAACCTTAAAAGGGAGTAACAAAATAAACCAAAACTTCAAGAATGTGTAACCAAACTCGCCAAACCTAAACAATTGTGTAACCAAATTCTCCAAATCTAAACAAGTGTGTAACCAAATTCACTAAAACCATAAAGAGGAACAAAATTCACCAAAACTTCTCGGGTGTCACCCAAGTAACTAAACCTTCACAAGGGTGTCACCAAAGTCACTGAACTTTCACAAGCATATAACCAAATTCACAAAGCCTTCATATTTGTGTAACCAAATTCACCAAACCTTCACATGTGTAACCAAATTCGCCAAAACTTCACTAGTGTGCAACCAAATTCGCTAAAACTTCACTAGTGTGCAACCAAATTCGCTAAAACTTCACTAGTGTGCAACCAAATTCGCTAAAACTTCACTAGTGTGCAACCAAATTCGCTAAAACTTCACTAGTGTGCAACCAAATTCGCTAAGACTTCACTAGTGTGCAACCAAATTCGCTAAAACTTCACTAGTGTGCAACCAAATTCGCTAAGACTTCACTAGTGTGCAACCAAATTCGCTAAGACTTCACTAGTGTGCAACCAAATTCGCTAAGACTTCACTAGTGTGCAACCAAATTCGCTAAAACTTCACTAGTGTGCAACCAAATTCGCTAAAACTTCACTAGTGTGCAACCAAATTCGCTAAAACTTCACTAGTGTGCAACCAAATTCGCTAAAACTTCACTAGTGTGCAACCAAATTCGCTAAAACTTCACTGTGTGCAACCAAATTCGCTAAAACTTCACTAGTGTGCAACCAAATTCGCTAAAACTTCACTAGTGTGCAACCAAATTCACTAAAACTTCACTAGTGTGCAACCAAATTTGCTAAAACTTCACTAGTGCGCAACCAAATTCGCTAAAACTTCACTAGTGCGCAAACTAATTCGCTAAAACTTCACTAGTGCGCAACCTAATTCGCTAAAACTTCACTAGTGCGCAACCTAATTCACTAAAACTTCACTAGTGCGCAACCAAATTTGCTAAAACTTCACTAGTGTGCAACCAAATTCGCTAAAACTTTGCTAGTGTGCAACCAAATTCATTAAAACTTCACTAATGTGCAACCAAATCACTAGTGTGCAACCAAATTCGCTAAAACTTCACTAGTGTGCAAACAAATTCGCTAAAACTTCGCTAGTGTGCAACCAAATTCGCTAAAACTTCAATAGTGTGCAACCAAATTCGCTAAAACTTCAATAGTGTGCAACCAAATTCGCTAAAACTTCACTAGTGTGCAACCAAATTCGCTAAAACTTTGCTAGTGTGCAACCAAATTCACTAAAACTTCACTAATGTGCAACCAAATCACTAGTGTGCAACCAAATTCGCTAAAACTTCACTAGTGTGCAACCAAATTCGCTAAAACTTCGCTAGTGTGTGCAACCAAATTCGCTAAAACTTCAATAGTGTGCAACCAAATTCGCTAAAACTTCACTAGTGTGCAACCAAATTCGCTAAAACTTCGCTAGTGTGCAACCAAATTCACTAAAACTTCACTAGTGCGCAACCAAATTCACGAAACCTTCACTAGTGTAAAGAATTCACTAAACCTTCACTAGTGTAATCAAATTCTTCACTAATGTGCAACCAAATCACTAGTGTGCAACCAAATTCGCTAAAACTTCACTAGTGTGCAACCAAATTCGCTAAAACTTCGCTAGTGTGCAACCAAATTCACGAAACCTTCACTAGTGTAAAGAGTTCACTAAACCTTCACTAGTGTAATCAAATTCACTAAACATTCACAAGTGTGTGCCCAAATTCACCAAACATTCACAAGTGTAACCAAATTCACTAAACATTCACAAGTGTGTAACCAAATTCACTTAACCTTCAAAAGTTGGCAAACAATTCACTAAACCTTCACTAGTGTGTAACCCACTTCACTAAACCTTTAAAAGTGTGTAACCCACTTCACTAAACCTCTACAAGTGTGTAACCCACTTCACTAAACCTCTACAAGTGTGTAACCCACTTCACTAAACCTCTACAAGTGTGTAACCCACTTCACCAAACCTCTACAAGTGTGTAACCCACTTCACCAAACCTCTACAAGTGTGTAACCCACTTCACCAAACCTCTACAAGTGTGTAACCCACTTCACCAAACCTCTACAAGTGTGTAACCCACTTCACCAAACCTCTACAAGTGTGTAACCCACTTCACCAAACCTCTACAAGTGTGTAACCCACTTCACCAAACCTCTACAAGTGTGTAACCCACTTCACCAAACCTCTACAAGTGTGTAACCCACTTCACCAAACCTCTACAAGTGTGTAACCCACTTCACCAAACCTCTACAAGTGTGTAACCCACTTCACCAAACCTCTACAAGTGTGTAACCCACTTCACCAAACCTTTAAAAGTGCGTAACCCACTTCACCAAACCTTTAAAAGTGCGTAACCCACTTCACCAAACCTTTACAAGTGCGTAACCCACTTCACCAAACCTTTAAAAGTGCGTAACCCACTTCACCAAACCTTTAAAAGTGCGTAACCCACTTCACCAAACCTTTAAAAGTGCGTAACCCACTTCACCAAACCTTTAAAAGTGCGTAACCCACTTCACCAAACCTTTAAAAGTGCGTAACCCACTTCACCAAACCTTTAAAAGTGCGTAACCCACTTCACTATACCTGTAAAAGTGCGTAACCCACTTCACTATACCTTTAAAATGTGTAACCCACTTCACTAACCCTTTAAAATGTGTAACCAACTTCACTAAACCTTTAAAATGTGTAACCAACTTCACTAAACCTTTAAAATGTGTAACCAACTTCACTAAACCTTTAAAATGTGTAACCAACTTCACTAAACTTTTAAAAGTGTTGTCAAATTCACTTAACCTTTAAAAGTGTTGTCAAATTCACGATATCTTCACTAGTGTTGTCAAATTCACGATACCTTCACTAGTGTTGTCAAACTCCCGATACCTTCACTAGAGTCAAATTCACGATACCTTCACTAGTGTCAAATTCACGATACATTAAGTGTTGTCAAATTCACGATACATTAAGTGTTGTCAAATTCACGATACCTTCACTAGTGTTGTCAAATTCACGATACCTTCACTAGTGTTGTCAAATTCACGATACCTTCACTAGTGTTGTCAAATTCACGATACCTTCACTAGTGTTGTCAAATTCACGATACCTTCACTAGTGTTGTCAAATTCACGATACCTTCACTAGTGTTGTCAAATTCACGATACCTTCACTGTGTTGTCAAATTCACAATACCTTAATTAGCGTTGTCAAATTCACGATACCTTCACTAGTGTTGTCAAATTCACGATACCTTACGTGTCGTCAAATTCACGATACCTTCACTAGTGTTGTCAAATTTACGACTCCTTCACAAGTGTGTAACAAAATTCCTTAATCCTGCACAAATGTGTAACCAGATTCATTAAACAAACAAATGTGTAACCAAATTCGCAAAATCTTCACAAAGGGCTAACTAAATTGATTACACCTTCACAAGTGTAAATTCACCAAACCTTCCCTAGTCTAAGGTCGGGTATACATGGTCAAACTGCTCTTCGAACCCGCTTGTCAAACGGTTCGAAGATTGTTCCAGTTTAACGGTTTGTTGAACCCGGTTGTCGAACCCGATCGTCCAACCTGCTTTAAGGCGGGTTTACACGGCCGAGCAGCTCGCCGAGCCTGGTTGTCGAACCTACATGTAGAACGGCTCGAAGAGCTTTCAGACAGTACATCGAACCTCAGTGTGCCTCGTGCTAAAACAACGTCAACATGTCTCTCGACCAGGACGATTTGATAGCCATTGCTTTAGCAGTGGCACTAAGAAGAAAAAAAAGATCAAAGTGGATGAAGGACTGGCTACTAAAAAGAGACATTTTCAAACACCAACTTGCTTGTTATTATTATTATTATTATTATTATTAATATTACTAGCCAAGCTACAACCCTACTTGGAAAAGCAATATGCTATAAGGCCAAGGGCTCCAATAGGGAAAATAGCCCAGTGAGGAAAGGAAATAAGGAAATAAATAAATGATGAGAATAAATTAATAAATCATTCTAAAAACAGTAACAACGTCAAAAATTAGAACCAGATGACTGGCGCAATTATTTGCGTATGGATGAAGACATATATTGATATACTGAATCGTTTCAGCCCTTTGATTACTTATGAAGATACAACTATGAAGAAGGCCATAACTCCACATGAAAGACCAAGTGTCACTCGTGTGCAGTCAGGTTCGAGTTCTTTCAATATTTCATGCAGAGCCGCTATTCCTTTGTTTCTGGTTACTTTATTGGAATAGTCTTTTGATTTAACTTTCCCTAAAGCTGGATGAGCCCGATATGCATGTATGAAATCAAGTACGACTTCCTTCTCATTCTTGCTTTCATTAATGGCCGCCATTATTCATTTCTTTAATGATATTTCCTCGAGCAGGTTTGAATAACAACTGAGGTTCGATGCTCGACACCCGTTCACACCGTTCGTCAAACAACGTAGCTCCGCCCACAAAAGTCAAGATGAGCCTGACTTTCATCGAGCCGATCGGCGAACGCGCTCGACAACCAAATAGCCCGTTTACACGCTCGAACATCAGTTCAAACACAGGGTTGTCCAGCCAGGCTCGACGAGCTGCTCGCCCGTGTAAACCCCGCTTTAGTAACTGTTCGAGAAGGCGTCTGACAGTCAAATCAATCGTACAACAAACCTTCAGTTTCTCTCCCGCTATTTGTGTAGTCAAGTTACCGTCGCCTCCGCTTTACCTCTCAACCAGGGTGATTTGATTGCTATTGGCTTAGCGTTAGCACTAAGGAAAAAAAAAAAATTTAAGTGGATGAAGGACTGGTTGCTAAAATTAACTAACACCAACTTGCTTGTTGATTTGAAATTTAAAGCCAGATGACAGACGTAATTATTGCTACATTGCTATACTGAGGAGTGTCACCACTTCCATTATGAATGGAGATCCATCTCACAAAGGCCTTAACTCCACAGTACGGATTGAGTTCTTTCAATATGCCATGAAAAGCAGATATCCCTTTGTTTTTTGGCAATTTTATTGGAATATTCCTTTAGTTTTGACTCTCCATAAGGCTGGATGGTCCTTTTAAGTTTGTATGAATTGCAGTGAGACCTCCCTCTCGTTCCCCTTTTCAATGATGTCCTCCATAATTCAAGTCCTAGGATGATGTTTCCTCATTGGTTTGAAAAACGAAGTTTGATGTTCGACGCGCGTTTGCAAATGTAAACGGTTTGTGGACAATGAAACCCCGTCCACCAGAGTCAGGCTAATCCCGACTTTCTTCGAACTGTTCGACAACTAAATACCAGGGTCCCACGCTCTAAGATCACTACAAACACTTGTCTGTCGAACAGCGTTCGGCGAGCCATTCGACCGTGTAAACCTGGCTTAACAAGATTCACCAAACCATGTGTATAACTAAATTCACCAAACCTTAAGTTAACCAAATTCACTAAACCAAGTGTGCAACCAGAGTCAATATACCTTCATAAGTATTTAACCGAAGTCACTAAACAATCATATTTGTTTAACCAAGTCACAAACTTCCATATTATTTGCTAAGCTCCCTCATTGCCATGTAATGCTTTGTATTTCAATACATTTTTATTGGTAAATGTGTAGGAGAGCTCCGCGCTCGATTTAAAAGTTTCTAAAAGTAGAAAACGAAAGAAAACAGTAAATTAGAGCTACAGTTACCTTGAAACTGTGAGATAATCCTCCTACAACCACCTAACTCTTACACAGAAAATGTAAGCATAAACCTACTACTACAATTATGGGGGACCCCAGTGGGAAGCGGGGTTTTTGGGTGGGGGGAGGAGGAGAAAAGTGATTTTTTGGGGCACTACTGAACCTAATACAACTACCTACCCTACCCTGGGGGCCATGTACCCCTACCTAGGCCTACCGGGGGGGGGGGCTCCGCCCCCCTGCGACCCCCCCTTAAGGCCACAGTAATTTTCAGGGCACCACCGAACCTAAGACACCCACCTAACCTAGCCTATGGGGCCCTGTACCCCTACCTAGGCCTACCGGGGGGGGGGGGGGCTCTCCTACACATTAACCTTTTTATTTATTTTCCTCTGTAAGAACTAAGATTGTAACTTAGAAGTAGCCAAGTTTGAAGGGCAAGCGTGTGAGAAACTTGTGTGCAATGGTCGAATTAAGTTTAAAAATTAGGATATCTAATTCAGTGCAAGTCGAAACTGAGGACTTTACTTCCTTTAATTAAGTAGGTAATAATTCTTTCTCGTTACCTTCAACACTAAAAAGTGTAGCAGCAGCAGTTGTATGAAATTAGTACCGATGTCAATGTAATTTTACTAAAAAGTGGACAAAAGTGAAAGTATGCAAGTATTTAGGTTACATATATTAGATATAAAATCGGTAAAAGATTTAAGTCTTGTCCCTATATAAACACAAACCTCGGAACTTTTATATAAGACATTCAACTCTTGATTAAAATCACTAGATTCCCTTGACCAAAACAAGATTACTTTAATCAACACATCACCTACGATAGAAAACCGGACAACAGTTGCATATGGAAACAGACCTCGGTCTATAAATTTTGATTTTGTATCAAACAAATAACATAGAAACTTAATAGCCCAAAATGACCAATACATCAAAGACTTTTATGCAAAATTTCAAGACAATTATGCAAAAGAAAACTAAGCAGATATCAATTTTAAAAGATATCGAATAAATTTCAGTGCCAAAATCCTCTCGATGGCAACGAACAGTTAAGAGTTGCATGAAAATGTTTTCCCCAGGTTAGCAATACAATGAATGGTACAAAATACAGTTTCACGGGCTATACTAAAAGCTTCCAAAGAGAGAATTAGATTTTATAATACAAAATTTTTATAACTTTTACTGCTTTGTATGTGTAAGTACTCAACCAGAAATCTCGAAGAATGCATACGAGAACATTTATTTATAAAAGAACGTGAAACCCCTTTTCAAGCATGTAAGACTCGTAAACGAAAGTATGAGGAACTGAGTGAAAAGCATGGAGTCTGGATAGTTTGACACGGCAATTTCAGCATAAAAATCAATTTCGCAAAAAAGCACTTTAATTTCACGGAGTGTAATACTTGTAATATGGAAACGAATTTTTCAACGAAACATCATGAATGTAAAGTCCATAAAAAATCTTTAAAAAGAATACTTACATATAATATCCACAATTTAGGTTCACTTCCTGAGTCCTAAGACATAAATAGCTCTGAACAGTCTGAAAGTTTAGAATGTAGAACTTTGAAAATCAAGGAGGCAGAACTCCTTGTTCTGCCGTCCTTGGGAGACCGGTGGCTCCATCTGTTTTTGGTCTTCATGACCATTATTGCTTATGTAAATCCTAATTTTTTTTTAGAATTGTCCATTGAAGCCATTTTATTGATACTGAAGAACAGTTTTATTATGATTATAGCAAAATTTCACCTCCAGCTAAATTATCAAAAAAGTTTCTGCTGCTTACCTAGCACAAAGGATTATCAATTTTTAAATATTTTCAACATTCTTTTGTGAAAAGCAGAATAACACTAATTGCATAGGTGAAAAAAAGTGGATGGAAAATAAAAATAGGGCACAACTGAAGTGAATCACTTGGCAAGATCTACTCTCTTATCTGGTACACATTGTCATTTTGCTTCAAAATATATGGGATACAAGTATTATTTCAATAATTTCAATACTCCTTTAGATAATAGAGCGTTCAAGAAAATTGTTTTGCAATCAATTTGGTAGCATTGTTTCGAGCATTTTAGGAATCAAGGTGTGGAGGAACGTTTAAAATTAACTGAGTATGGAAATGTGCTTTTATTCGTTAATTACCTTACATGGATACAACTGCCTTTACCTAAAACTCACCTTCAAAATATGCAATTTTTCTGCACACCGTTATCGCATTGTGTTTATACTCTTACATTGACGTATTCTGATAAGTGGCTAACCAGTTGTCACAATTTTAAGACTACTACATACATAAGATAATGCATATATATAGTTAAAATGGCAGTTATTAACAGATAGGAGAGAGCTTACTTACTTTTACTACCTTCTCAATGTCATATTTTGATATGTTGCCAACTCAAAGCCTCTACTTCACTCACGAAATAATCAGCAAACGTGTTTTTGATGTCATTTGCTCCCGGTCCAGCTCGTACATTCATAAAATGTTCAAGCTTTTGCTAATCCATTTATTGTTAAAGACTTCAAAAATGAAACCCATCGCGTTCTCTTACAAAGTTGTGAAATACATACAGTAGCTCTCTTTGACTTTGACAATTTTCATAGTGTTCCTTCTTATGGCTACATTAAGTTTCCATGCATACCAAATGCTTCATTCCCTAAAATACATAAGGAACACAATTTTTGAAAACCGAGCACAGTAACTGAGGTGTGGAGACCGCCTCAAGTGGGAAAAAAATCGCATAGTGAGAAAAGATCCTTAGAAATATAGGTGCGACGTTCAAAAAAGATTAACAGTAACCGTCTTAATAATAATAATAATAATAATAATAATAATAATAATAATAATGATGATGATGATGATGATGATGATGATGATGATGATGATGATGATGATGATAATAATAATAATATTATTAGATAATAGCTATATAAAGTAAACTATGTTAAAGGAAATCTTTTGCATACTTATTGATTTTTTATCGCGAAATTATAGCAGAAAGTCACTCATCTTAAATACATTTTTATGACATTTCTCGCTTATGAAAGTTAGTTGTGCATCTGCATAAAAGAAACTACTTTTGCGAAAGCAGCCGGGTTGGGCAAATGAAATGAAGACATAAACAATTTAATACAATATAGAATTAACAAAGAAAAACGAAGATAGATAGATACCAGTAAATAGGACATCTCTAAAATCAACTAACAATCGAAACTCATAACATCCTGTTCAGCAGAAAATGTTTGAACGTCTGAAGTTCAATTAATTGAACACCAAGATCATGAACTGAGATAAAACTTATAAAAGTACTGAGTAACACAATCTGGGAGGATCTGAATATAAATAGCATTCATAATTATATAGGTTGTATAACGAACTAATCAAACGACGTTGCCACACAGTAATTCCAAAATTAAGAATATAAAATCTCAAAAGCCATGAAGTTTTAGTACTACAATTCAAGATAAAAGAGAAAAAAAAAAAAAAAAAAATCCCTAGGATAGCCAAATCATCAGAATTCTTTCCTACACTGTATATTGATGCTTATGTATATAAGAAGATATAAAGCGGATATTTCTCAAAAGTAGATAGTCTATTATGAAACGCTCAATATCTTGAAAAAAAAAAAAAATCTGGAAACGGTTGTGGAAAATCAATATTTTCGGTGTACTAACACTTGATCTTGGGTTTCATTAAAGATTAAATTCATCTACATGATTTACAAAATAATTAATATCAGAGAAATCTCTGTTAATCATGACTATCAGCAATCGCAGCTCTAACCTCAAAGGGGATCGACGCAAAGGTATTAGCATGATCCGCTTTGATAAGAAAAAAAAAAGAAAAAAAAAAAAGAAAAAAAAAAACTTGTTTCAATGTCTAGTTACATGTATTTCAAATATTATGAAAATTAATGATCATTGAATATTATTTCAGAAATGGCTGTTAATTGCCTTCTCCAAAATCGAAGTTTTAGCGAAAGCTATGTATTCCCCTCTGTATGTTTGTTTGTTTGTGAGCAACTTTACACAAAAACTATAGTACCGATTTTGGCCATACTTGGTAATCATGTTGGATATGACCCAAGGATGAATTTGTGACATTTTGGATAAATTACAACGAAGTACAAGTACGCAGCAGTACTTTCAAAATAATCGCAATTTCAACCATGTTCAACGAAACTTGGTGGACATGTGGGGTATGACCCAAGGACAAATCCAGGTGATTTTCAAGAAAATACATCGAAATATTAGTATGCAGGGGAAGTTAAGAATAAAATAAACGTGTTTGAAGTGTCGAAGGCATGCTCTCTACTGAGTGCCCCTCTATTCACATTCCTGTCTCACCGAAAGGCCAATTAATACCTACTCTTTGTAATACATTAAACAAAAAAACATTCAACAATGACACCAAGAGATGCATCACTATCACACACAAATATGCGTATGACAATAAGGGGGTCATGATTAAGACGTTAAAACAGAGCGCTAACGTTTGAACTTCATTATTAGTACCTAGTGGTTTATGGTCGACACTGCAAACTGAATGAGGAGCATCATTAGCGGACATGATCTTACATATCCACTTCGACTAAATAAAAAACATTACATTTGAAAATACCGTTCAAGGTTGAAAGTAAACAAAAGATAAAGGTAAGATAACCTTTTGATAAACCATTAGGTATCTCTTGCTGTTCTACTAAGCATTTCTAAGATAATTTTCAACAAATAACAGGTAATGTCAGATAAAATTGAGTGAAATTATCGAATGATCATTCGCCGTATAAAGAGAAGTCTTATCCAAGATGAAGGGCTATAACAGAAGCCATAGTGATGTCCAAGACCAAAGGATAATAGTTTGATTTGTGGCGTAAGCGTCACAGACAACTGCTTACTGTAGCTAAGGAGTCTCTTATACCCTTATTAAGAAATCGTTTGCGAAGTATCTTAGTGTCTTTAGATGTAAAAAAAAAAAATAGAATGTGTAAAGAGCATCTCAGGCTATCCAGTGTATGTGTGGGCTGCACTTGGACAAGGATTAAGCATCAAAATGTCTGATTAACTCTTAAAAGACCCTAAATATTCTACTCCAAGTATTTTGGGATGTGGTAGCCTATTGGAAACGTTCCTGCCTTGCAATCTACTGGACTGGGGTTCAAGTCACGCTCGATGGATAATCTTAGTATCTGCGACTTGTGAGTTGCGGATGGCAGGCTTGGGGATGTCTACAAGTCTTTCTGCTAATTACACATCGGCCATTTTCTGGTCCTCCCTGTTTCTATTTTTGTTTTATATAGCTTGGTTGGAGATTGCGGCTTGGGCGCCGATCATATGTATAAATGGCTAGTCTCAAGGGCATTGTCACTAACCCTTTTCTCTGACAATTATGAACGAGTTCCAAGTCTTAAATCGTAGATGCAAGTGTGAAAACATATAATCACAGTTTATTACGCCTATCCCTAGGTCGTAATCCAATTAACTAAGTCCAATGAATAAATAGTGAAAGACTCGTGGTAGAGTACAAAGAAATAACAAACAACAACCTCGACGAGTTTATCAATTTTAGAATAAGTTGCATATGATAAGAATCAATAGGAGCAAATAAGTATTACATCGCTTGAAATAATAGAAATCACAAACCAGAGCCATTAATGCAATTCAGTGATAAATTAGGAAAAAATATATCAGTAACTGATAATATCTGCATAGTAAGGCCATTATTTCTCCATCATATCAATAGAAAGCAACAGATCACGAGTATGATAACAACTACACAAGAATCAGGCTTACCGTATGAGAAAGATGAGTTTAACAACGGTGCATGAAGAGAATACGCCTAATATCCAGACACTATGTTTTCCATGAACAAATCCAAAAAAAAAAGAAAAGAAAAAAAAAACGGACAGGGTAGAAATCCATCTTTTCTTTCCACAAACCTTACAGTCCCTAAGCAATACGGGTAATCAAGAGAAGTGAACAAGACGGAAATTCTAAAAAAAATTTTTTTGCTTTAGCGTTGC
>NC_090730.1:134925914-134940914 GCF_036898095.1 Palaemon carinicauda
TACCAACTGTGATGTATGAATCAGAGTTGTGGGGAATGGAAGTGACAAAGAGACAGTATATCTTGATTAGATAGGGCTAGGAACAAAGTAGTGAGGGTGAGAACGGGTGTAAGAAATGAATCAGCAGCTAGAGTGGATATGAATGTGTTGAGGTGGTTTGGCCATTTAGAGAGAATGGAAAATTGCTGAATGTTGAAGGTGATGAATGCAAGAGTTGATGGGAGAAGTACAAGAGGAAGGTCAAGATTTGAGGGAAGCAAAAGAGCGTGCAAGAAATAGGAATGAGCAGCGAGTGATTGTGATGCAGTTTCGGTAGGTCCTGCTGCTTCCTTTAATCGCCTTGGTGACCGCTGAGGTAGCCGCAGTAGGGGATTCAGCATATGAAGTTTCATTTGCGGTGGATAACGGGGGAGGGTGGGCTGTGGCACCCTAGCAGTACCAAGCAAAAGCTGCTCAATCCTTCGTCAGGCTGGGAGGAGGGAAGAGAAGAAAAGTCCCTTTTTGTTCTTTTTATATGTCGGCTACCCCCCAAAAGTGGGGGAAGTTACTTGGTAAATTGATGGATAGATCAAACATATGACCCATTCACAAACATATTTATTAAAATAATATCATGTCACTCTCTTTCCTTCAAATCATTTTCCTTTTCAACAATATATGCAATGCGGATGTTTCCTTATAACGACAGAATGTTTTATGGCGAACATCCACGAAGCTTATTTTCAGAGAATTTTTTTTTTATTTAAAATGCACTAATAACCACCACCACCTTTACTCATTAAAATTTTGTCTAAAGACTATATTTTTTCAAAATTCTTATTTTTCCACCCTAAACTTACCTAATAGTATTTCATAGACATGGTTAAACAAAGAAAGCTTCTCTCTCTCTCTCTCTCTCTCTCTCTCTCTCTCTCTCTCTCTCTCTCTCTCTCTCTCAGAGAATGACCGGATGTACTCTCACAGTCTGTTTCGGGGATAGTTTAAATTATGCGATGGTGTATTATTGAAATGACATTAGTTGTCAATAAGGCATTAATTAACGAATTTATAATGATTAACAAGAGGGCTAATACACTCCAGCGTGGGATGCGACTATAATGTTCCTTATCTAACAGTATTTACTACGAGGAAACAATACCAATTACGATTAAGGTAGCCTACTGGAAACGTCCCTGCCTGGCAATCTGTTGGATGGTAGTTCGAGACCAGTCAAACTCATTAATTTCTTGTATTGTCTGCAACCTCACCATCCGTGTGATCTATGGATGGGGCTTAGGGGGAACCTCTAGGTTTACCTAATAAGTTGTCAGCAGCCATTGCCTTGGCTTCCCTTGATGGAAAGGGAGCTTGGCTGCTGATAAAGAATTTACTTACATATATATTTACACACACACACACACATATATATATACATACATATATATATATATATATATATATATATATATATATATATATATATATATATATAGATAGATAGATAGATAGATAGATAGATACACACAAATATATATATATATATATATATATATATATATATATATATATATATATATATATATATATATATATATGTACATACATATATATGGCCAGTCTTAGGCCATTGCCCTGTCCCTTGCCTATGACATTCATGAGCAACCTTTAAATTTTTAAACTGAATTTAGTATAAAGTAAAAGTTTTGACAGCATAGGTAGTACACAAGTATTTATTACCCACAACGTATAAAGAGGCAGAAGAAAAATAAGTAACATATAACACAAGTAGATTTTGAAATAATAAGATTGAGAAGTACAATAGGAAATGCCGTTACTTTTAATAAAGAACATAAATTTATTATTCTATAAACCCTGTATTAACACAATCTAAATAAAATAAATAAATGCTCTTTTCAACTATTTTTTTTTTACCGTAGTGTACTTTGGAACATTCTTCTAAAATAATGTATTTGTAACAATCAATGCCATTTACAAACACTATTTGTTGTTATGTCCCAAGTCACCCGTTGGGATGCTACCGCTAGAAAGTACTACATTGGACTACTCTCTGGTCACTACTCATTTATCCTACACATACAACGAATGGTCTGGCTTATCATTTACTCATTCTCTTTTTTCCTCACACACCTGGTAACACAAAGCTAATTGAAAAACTCTTCTTCACTCAAGGGGTTAATAATTGCACTGTCATTATTCCGTGGGTACTATCCACTTAGTTAGGGTAGGAAAGACTCTATAGCTATACAGTATTAAGTAGCTATTCTAGGAGCAGGGCACTCCAAAATCAAATCCTAATTCTTTAGTCTTACTTATTACCATAGCCTCTGTATCATGGTCTTCCACTGTCTTGGGTTAGCATTTTCTTGCTTGAGTGTACACTCAAGTACACTATTCTATCTGTTTCCTTGTTTCGTTTCCTCACTGGGCTACTTTCCCTGTTGTAACACTTGGGCTTATAGCATCCTGCTTTTACAACTAAAGTTATAGCTTAGCTAATAATAATAATAATAATAATAAAACTATATGGACTCCATATTGCAATACTAACAAAGCTAACATTAGTGTTTACATCACCTAGGACTTTCAGCCTTTTACGTTATCCAAATCTAGCCAGGGAGAAGCTCAGATTGTCTCCAAACCCCCCTTTTCTATGGCAAGTTTTGCCTTCCTAGACACTATACCTTCACCATTACAACATTTTCTCTAACCAAAATTTCTCTTACTTGTACAATGCTTGAACAGGATCATTTATAATATCTTATCTATCCACAGAGTCATCATGATACCACAGGTGCTATCAAAATCACTAGCTTTAAATCTTTTAGCTACCACTGACACAATTAGCCTGTGGTTTTCATTTTTTTTTCACCATTATTTCACAAAGTGTCAAAACGAAGCTCTTTCTAGAATCTAACACATCATTTATTATACAAATCTTCTCTTCCACAACACATCCACGCACATAAAAGCCCAAACCTCTAAGTATCTTATCTTTAATCTCGGATCAAATCAGTGCATGATATGAGGTTGCAAACCTCATTCGCCGCTTTAAGGCGTCTGTCAAAATCGGGAACTCGTATTTTTAAAAAAAATTGTTTTAAACATTCTAGACGGGAGCGAAAAAGCTAGGTTAACATTGCTAAAATGAAATTATAACTTACGCCTTTTGCCATAGTAGGGATACTAATAGCCGATTAACAATCAAACTTTAACTAATGCAGAATATATGAGAAAATAAGAATATTGTTGTACTTTTTCTTCCTATAGGGTTTTTATTCAGTGCTATAAAACTTAAGTCTCTGTTTTGTAGCAATATGTATTTTTTTTCAATTTAACTTACATGTTTTCGGATTTACTCACAACAATAGGAAATTGTCCATTGGCTAGGCGACCTGGATATAGAATGCTTCGACACAAAGCTTCGCGTTAAGGCACTTATTTTTATCCCTGACCTTATTCAGTCTCGACAGCTTCCGTTCTTATGATAGAAAACAGTGGTTTTCATTAAAATGTTCAAATATTGCCTAACTCGTTCAACAGATAGACATGAAGGGTAACAGTATACCTTCCATTCCAGGTTTGCAAAGCACACTAAGGGAATTTAATACCCGCCAGTTACGATTCCCTTTTCCATGAGGGATCCTCCTGCGTACATTGATGCTATCTCATCCATAAAGAATATTCATTCGACTTTCATTCAAATAAAATGTTCTGCATGAGAGGGTTGAGTCAGATCACATTTCACCTCGTATACGTGATGAGAGAGCCAAATGTTTTCTGCGCCTGACACCTTTGACATTTGATGCAATACCTGGCAAAGTTAATTGTAAACAACGAACACTGAAAATGAAAATATTTCCTCTTGGGAAAATATAAACAACTCTAATGAAATAAAATGAAATATTTTCTTGAATATTCTTATATAATTGGGTATTATATTATTTGTCATTTAGATTTTGAAATTTGTAAATTTACCTGATAATTTGTTTTGTATATAAGGAAGAATGACTGATTAAAATGTAGAGAAGTGAAGATGCGAAAAGCTAAACTAACTCAAAGAGAAGAGGAACAGTGTGTTCGGAGATTCTGGAAAACACAGAATGGAGAAAACCTGTCGACATATAGATTTTTTTTTTCATTTAGAAGCATCTGAAGGATGGAGGAGAAGGACACTGGGTTATATATAAATAAATAGGTAATGACCCAAATCCATTACCTATGAATTGCCGGTCACCCAAAAAAGAAAATGGAAAAAGTTAATGGACCTGCATTATTGATGAACCATATAGCATAAAATTTGACTCATTAGTCACTTTGTAGACCTACGCAGAATGCTATTCAGTAGTATTTCAAAGCCTGTACACATACTACACCATTGACCTCTGTATTGCACTCCCTCTCACTCTCAATCCTGAATTACTTTATTCCAAATACTGCTGTGTTATCTATGTAACATATCCTAGATGTTCTTCCTACCTCATAAAACCTCAGCATTATTTATTCTTTTTTACCAGTCCTCAGAGCACCACCCTACCATCTCAAAATAATTTGGCCTATGTTTGTACATTACATATAGGTTTTGGATTTCTTTAGTTTACAAGGCTCCAATTACAATCTTTTAAATTATTAGAAAGTACGACTCAATTTTGTGAAAGGGATTTGTTATTTAAAATACCTCTAAATGTGTCATGGTGTCTCTTATTCTCCCCTATGTCATTCTATTTCAAGAAGTATATGTTAGTATAGTGACTATATGTGCGTAAAAAAATATTTTCATAAATTTTGAGAAATTCGGCAACTGAAGAGAGAATAATAGAGCTTCATGTTAAGATCTCGACATTTCTGGATTTCGATACGGTATTTTTTATATATGTATAGTAATACGTTCTTTCAATTTTATGTTCACGTGTTTTCCATAAAATACTTTATATTTTCTATTTTTTCCTTGGTTGAAATAAATCCAGAAACGCCCTGTATATTTTCTTTCATTACATAAATCAGAAAATAAAGATATTTCATAAATGCAATATCAATACCTACGCTAATGTATACAGATGCATTATAGCGTAGTATACAATATCCACAGGAACAAATTCTGAACATCCATTAAAATTACATTCGGATTACTACCTTACCTGACAAATAGCTTTATTTCGAATGAAAAGAATTCATGTAAGGGGATTTTACCCTCTGTAATCCACCCTTTTCTCGCTTCTGCGTATTCTTTAGGGAAAGATGAAATAAAATTTTTTTTGTATAACTTGGCATTACCAAGATCGCAGAGAGATCAGCCACAAGCCTAACGTATAAAATTAAATCCCCCTCAGATAGAAAAAACAAATACCCTAACCGTATCTGCGTATAATGCTCAATCTCTTGTTTCTTCCACTGATGCGTATTTGACTTTTCAGAATTTGGGTTCAGGAGGTGTTGTGTTAATATGATGTGTTGTGGTTCTGCTTAAAAAGGATCCGGCTTCAAAAGCTTTCTCTCTCTCTCTCTCTCTCTCTCTCTCTCTCTCTCTCTCTCTCTCTCTCTCTCTCTCTCTCTCTCTCTCTCTCAATTGGAAAAGCGAGTGAACTATTACCTACGCCAAGGAGGTTATGGTTTCACTTCTGTCTGATCCTTTGTTTGTTTGTCATCAGCCTATCTCAAAAAGTTATGGATGAATTTACAGAACATTTTAGGTTATGTCAGAGATGGGCTAATTCAGAAGTGATTAGATATTAGCGGTGATCCGGATCACCATCCGGATCCATTTTTTTTTTTTTCTTTAGTATTCTTCAACATTATGAGATTGGACCAATTTGGACATTTTTGCTTGTCACTCAAAAATTTATGGATGCATTTTTATGAAAATTTCAGGTTACGTCAGAAATAAGCCAAGTTAGTGATTAGATTTTGGTGGTGATCCGGATCACCATCCAGATCCACAAGGTTTCTTCACTACTCCGAGATTGGACAAATATGGACATATTTTGTTTATTATTCAAGAAATAAAGCACAGTATGCTCGGTAAAATATTTAAGCAATTTAGCCATCATTAGGTCTAGAAGTAACCAAATTATAGTCCGGATTTTGGTATTAGTCTTGACCTGCTGATCCCGAAAGGGAAATTTTAAGGACCTTGTGGGAAATTGGCCACTGTAAAGGAAAAAATCAAGCTAATGATTGTTCAGACCACGATACGAGTATAGCGTGCATTTCTTTAAATATTTACTCTCATAGTGTTGTCGTGATATCCTTTATGTATGTTCTCATACATATTGTCTACAGTTCATTGCGTTTACAAAGGAGGTTATTTTTGCGAATTAAATTCGTTATGACTTGAATAAACAAAATAAATTACTTTTAAAAAAAGTATTTGTTGCTGATAATTGTCTTCTCAAACAAATAAATGCCTCCTGGTGCCCGGCGAAGGATCTTATCGGAATTAGTATGGACTGTCAGGGCTCACTTGCCTTAGTTATATAAGCACTGCGCATCACAAGGAACTGGCTATCCTTTGAGGAATCTAGCCAATGAATCCTCTCTGAATTTAGTCAGGCTATGGAAAGAGAAAATAACCGAATAGTCCAGCATCGGGCGTAGCGGGGTGCTAAGAATCCCCCGGTTTATGGATACTAAAGAAAAATAAAAAAATGGTAACTGCAATGTTAGAACCATGAATCACATTAGGAAGTTACAACAAGTGGAAAATAAATCTATGAAACATACTTTGGATACCTGGCTATAAGTGAATCACGTTGTAAGGGGATTGGTAAGGAAATCTAAGACCAAGGCAATATACGAGTATACTGTATATCTATTCAGGAAGAATAGATGGAATTGCAGGAGAAGGGGTAGGAATGATAATGACACCAATAGCAGAGAAAGGCATTAATGAAGTGGTGAGCTGTAAATAGTAAATTGTTGCTTGCAGTTTAAATCAAAGCTGTGCAATATGAATGTTAGAGTTTGTTATGCACCAACAGACGATTCCTCGGAGAAAAGGAAAGATGAATGCTATGAAGAACTGCAGAGTGCAATAGATAAGATCCCAGGGAGAGATATGAGAATTGTGATTGGTGATCGCAATGCTAAAGTTGGAAGGAATAATCAAGGTATAGAGAGTGTAATGGGTGTTGAGGGTCTTGGCGGAGTCGCAAATGAAAATGGAGCACATTTCATAAGTAATTGTTCAGCAAACAATCTTGTTACTGGCGGTACTCTTTTCCAGCACATCTTCCACAAATATACATGGACTTCACCATGTGGAAATTACAAAAATCAAATAGATCACAGTGCCATTAACAAAGAGAGATGGAGAAATCTGAGAAATGGAAGAAGCTATAGAGGTGCAGATACTGGTAGTGATCACCAGCTCCTCATTGCCACACTAAAATTAAAACTGAAAGCACCCAACAGAAAGGTAGATAGAATACCTAGGTTGGATACACCCAAGTTTCTAGAAGATGAACATAGAAACCTTTGCAATTGATTGTAGGAATCAATTTTTCAGTCTTAGAGACTTGAAGTGCCGTGAATAGACAATTAACGAAGAATGCTGTGATATCAAAAACATATATCAGTCAGATGGTAGTAAAGTTTTGGGACATGCAGTTAAAAGGAGAAAACCATGGATATCCAATGATACTTGGGATACTATAAAAAGGAAAAAAAGACAGCAATTGATTGTCGAAAGTTCCCGAGGAAGTAATGAAAATTACAAGGTACACCGTTAAAAAAAAATAACCGTAATAGTAATCGGAAATTCTCCTTAAAAATATGCTGTTCTCAGCCATATTTCAGTAAAATACGGGCGACCGTAATTTCGCCATACTTTGTTATAATCATTAAAGGTTGGTGACCATAATATCACTCCTTTACGTCAATATATCCGCTTCTAAAACGGTAAAAATCCTGGTATAAGTGCTGCCAGAGATTTACCGATTTCTTAATGCAAAATTTTAAGTGTAGAATATGCTAAGATTCTAGTATTCATAGTGAGGTCAATAGAAAAGTCAGGAATGACTGAGAGAACATTTAAACAGGAAAGCAGATGAAACTGAGAAAGCTATCAATTCAGGAAGTGGGTATGGTGTAAGAATTGCTCATAGAATTATTGATGAAATCTCTACTGGGCCAAAGAAGAAGCATATACCCTTCAAAAAGAGAGATGGACCTGTTATAATAACAGAAGATGAAGAGAGGCAACATAAGATGGAACACTTTAGTGAGGTAATGAAAAGGAGATATGAAGGGAATATATAATGTATGTATACATACGTATATATACATATATATATATATATATATATATATATATATATATATAGATATATATATATATATATATATATATATATATAATATTCATATATATATATATATATATATACATATATATATATATATATATATATATATATATATATATATATATATATATATTTCGAAGTAGGAGATGATGAATGGAGAAGTATTGAAATGGAAGCTCAAGATAGAGACAACTGGCGAAATCTTACCAAGGTCCATTGCGTCAATAGGCGTAGGAGATGATGATGATGATAATGATGATGGTATATATATATATATATATATATATATATATATATATATATATATATATATATATATATACACATAATTTATAAAATTTATAAGGGAAAATAGTTAAAGAAAATGAAAATTACACCTGAATCTCTTGTGTCATAGAGGAATTATGTTATAACCCAGATGTAGATAGAATAGAGAAACGATTAGATAGATTTCTCTCCCCTCCCAAACAATATTGTTTTGCTGCATTTATTAAACCTGAATAGCCAGGGGAATATGCTTGGTAGTTTCAATTCCAGTGGATATAGCCCAGATCCCTTTATAATATATATTTTCATTGAATCCTAAATTCTAATATTACTCTTCCTGACTAATATATCATTTACGTTTTGAATCGCTATTTTCTAATATTTCCTGAAGCGCAAACATTTGAGGCCAAATGCATGGCGAGGGGTGTAATGAATTACACATTTTATCTCTATAATGTCTAAGTAATCTAAGTAATCAACGAAAATCCTTGCTTTCCTAGGGAAGGAATATGGGACGAGCAAACAAAGAGCAAATGTTCATGAACTGTATAATTTCTTGCATGTTATCTGGGAGAAGATGCATAATAGCAACAAGTTTATTAGCAGTCATTCCTTATCTAACGTCGTTCACTTCGGATGAATAAGACAGTAACAAATATATACCGAAACGCTATCTGTACGGAGACTATTTTTCAATTGTATTTGTTTATATCAAGGGTCTTGAACACATGCTATGATTTCCATTTTTGTCAATTCACTTGATAAATTTCCATATTCATGGAGAATGATCATTACTTGTCCATGAATTAAATCACTGAAGTAAAATTATCTCAGAGGGATAAATTTAATGAGATGAGATGTAACGATATATCATTCATGTATACCAGCTTCTAAAGCTTCTCGATGTATGATAATATCTTGGTGAAATGAAGTGACTGTTTCTTGCTATGTCATTTGAATAATTCAGTGTGCTCCTTTACTTACTTATTTTAAGGACTGCTTATTTGGTTCCATACAGCAGGGGAACCCTACTCTCTACAGGACCTTCATATTCAGTTTATCGTATACATTCCAAGGCATTCAGCATTTAACATCGTATATTGTTCGTTTACTGTGAGGACCACATTATCAAAACACTTAGAGAACAAGAAAGTCTTCAGTTTCCCTTTGAAAGCCTTATTATCTTCAGTCTTTCTGATGTCTAGTGGGAGGTTATTGTATAGTCTCGGGGCCGCATATCTAAAGGCTCTACAGCTTACTGTAGGCATTCATCTAGGTTCGAATAATTTGAAACTATCTGTAACTATTCTGGTGTGAACACGATTTGTTGGCTGCACAATATGTTGTAATTCTCTTAAATATTTAGGAAGTTCGGTTCTGACAACTTGATGGTTTATTACATATATTTTAAACCCTACACTTGCTTTAATAGGCAGCCAGTGTAAATAAATTACTGTGGGAGTGATCATTTCTCGGAGTGGAACACCTTTTATCAGTCTTGCCCCTTTATTTATCATGTTTTGTATTTTCTTAACTTGCACTTTCGGTAAATTGTAATGAATGGATATACAGTAGTTTACCCCGGTAAAAACACAGGTTATGACAAGTTTCTTTGGAGATTGTTTATCTTGGCACTTCTTCATAAAAGCAATGTTTTTAAGATGATCGCCAGCAGTTCTCACTATATTATTTATTTGGGCATTGAAAGACCAGTTACAGTCAAGATCACGAACTTTACTAGATATCGAGCCAGAGTTGTTATCTATGTTTATTTGAATATCACCCAAGTTTCTTAGGGTGTTTTTCTTTCCAACTACCATATTGATACCATATCCCCCCCTACGATAACCAGCCCAGCATAAAAGTGTAACACTTCTTCATCGATTCTAAACTCTTGGGAAAGCAGATGGAACTGTTAAATGCTGTAGGGCCCCTTGGTTTATGGTATTTACCATGTACATACTATCATCAAGCATTAATGATAACAGGTGGGATAGTTTTATATGCCTGAGCATATCTATGAATCATACACTGATAATATCCTATCTCAGAAATTACCCATTCACTCTTCCTCGAAAGTCTCATCAATAAAAAGTATACAGGTACTCCGTCAGTTGTGCATGTTCTTAATGTTCATAGCTAACTGAAAGAAGGTCCTCTCTCGAGGAAAACTCTGAAACTTCATAGGATATATCTTCGCCTCTTGAGGTCAAATCCGAATCAAATATAAGAGAATAAGAAATTCTTGAAATCTTTACCAGTGACGTATCATACCAATGACAATAGTTGAGCTAAGCATCCCTGTCAGTAGACTCATCAACATTGCTTACACATTTTTCTAAATATTATATTTACTATTATTACTAGTAAAACTACAACTATAATAGGAAACCCAAAAGCAGAATACTAAATGATCAAGGGTTCCAACATTGAAAGATGGCGAGTACGGAAAGGGAAAAAGAGAAGTAACGATTATTTAGGAAATAAAAAAACATGAAATATATTCAAATCAATAACAATGTTAAATAGACAAGTCACATATAAACTATAAAAAGGAAACTCATGTCAGCTTCTTATACAGAAAAGCATTTACAACACGTTTGAACTTCCGAAGTTCTAATGATTTAACTACCACATTAGAAAGATCATTTCACCATCCGGTCACAGCTGGCAAAACGTCGAGAATATTGTGTAATATTGAGTTTCATGATAAAGAGGGAAAAACTGTTAACTGCGTCCCAAGTACCATATACAAGATGGTACACTTTGGAAAGATCTGAGTGCAATGGATGGTCAGAATTATGAAAAATCTTATGCAATATAAATAAATAATACAGAATAATAGTTCCCGTGATTAATATTCAGATCAAGAATAATGAATTTGATAGAGCATAAAGTATTTGCCCAACAAATTGAGGTGAGAATCAGCAACTGTATAATAGAAGGGAGAACTATATTCAAAATAAAGTATAAGGAAAGAATTGAAAAACATCCTTAGGGTAGACTTTCTAAAAAGAGAAAAAAAGACTGGACGCATTTCTGTAAGGTAAATTTTCAAACAAGGAATCACACCTAGAATTTAAAATGAGTTGTTTCTAGTTAATGAGAAATTGTGAGTGCAAAGATTTGGATGTTGAGGAGCCACTGCAATCAATCTATATACAATATTACTTTGACTTTTTATAGAGATCAACTTCATCCCCCATTATTTGCACAACTCACTAATTTTAGTTGAGTCTCTATTACAGGATTAAGTAATGGTTAGAAAATGTCAATGTTAGTGTAGCAGTAAAGAGCAATATCACAATGAACAACTGTTAATACAATATATATATATATATATATATATATATATATATATATATATATATATATATATGTGTGTGTGTGTGTGTGTGTGTGTGTGTGTGTGTGTGTGTGTAATTATAAAACAAGTGTGTACGGGGTGTGTTATATATTCCCGAGTACACATATTTGTGTGTGTATTTGTCTCTAGTTATGTATGTTTGGAATGGAAAATTATTAAAAAAAAACTTGGTAAATAAAAAACCAAATAACAATATGATGCAGCGAACAAAAGAATTCCTTCAGGAAAATAGCATGTTCCTTCTTAAAATTTGGGTCATTTTCTTACTTCAGTCTCTGCGTTTTTTTATGAAGACTTTAAATCGGCAGACTTCAAGGATTTATGATGATGATGACGATGATGATGGATAGAGTCTGGGAGAATGAAAATTCACAGAAAACAAATAAGTGTCTCTGGTCATTAAATATCATTTAGCTCCGTGCCCAAAGCTCTTCGTAATGAGCTTTTTCTTTTATTTGTTTTTTCTCCTACGTAAAACATTGAGATCAAGATAAATTTTGTTATTTCATCTAACTATCATTTAATCTAACTACCATTCCTGCACAATTAACTCTTTGATAGAAAAGTTTGCTATTATCATAGTTATACATTTATCGTAGTATATTTTTTATTGAATGGTAATTTACATATACAAATATTCTTATGTGGAACCGGAAAAAGCTCCCACGCTTAGTGCTGCAATTACATGAATATATTATTACAGTAATCCATCGGCTATTGCGGTTGTTACATGGAGTAGATATAGAAATCTATAGTATATATGTATTCAATATCTTTATAATTTGTCATATTTTTTCTTTATTATCGTTATAAGTTTAAGGTTTCATAACCCTTCCCATACTCTTATAAAATTGAATCCGCTCTACACTCTTGACACTTTTTTAGCTGAACTTTATTGCAGACACATCCTGACATATAGTGAAATGTAAAAATTTAAATCAGAACACTCTCCACGGAAGATAAGTAAACTTCATCCTTACGATAGCCTTATTGTAGGAAGTTACCACCATTAAGGTCTCGTTAAATGTGACTTTTACGTAGGCCTTATATTCTTTTGATCCTGCTTGAGGTTTTATTTGGCATTAACATAAGTTTCCTAAAACAATTTTAATTAGCATCTTAAAATAAAACATTGCTAGTAAATTCCTTTAAACCTATAACCATGAAACGCTGGATAATAATAAGTGAGGTGAGTAAATCTAACTATATATAATTGATGATTAACGCGGAAATACTACCCAGGATTGATGTAACTGAGATGAGGATGTTGAGGTGACAATATGAACTTACTAGACAGAATAAAGTAAAGAACAAACAATGTTATAGGCGCTCTCAAAATAGCACCGGGTTCACTCAAGGTGAGAGAAAGTAGAATGAGATGGTATGGACATATAAAGAGACGACAGGAAGAATATCCGGTAAGGAAGATGATGGATATGGGACTACCAGGTGGGATAAGGTTGGGTAGACCAAAATTGCGATGGATTGACTGCGTGAAAAGAAATATGAGGGAATTGGGATAAGCTTGTAGAGAAAGAAGACAACCCCCCCCCCCCCCCCCAAGGAGCTAATGCGCATAGCAAAACATGTTCCGCTTGCCAGAATATAAGAGCAACAAAATCATATTTAATAGCGAGCGAAGCGAGCATACGGCAGAGCAAAAGCCATTAAATCTTTATGTAAAAGGTTCTGGGCTGCCAGGACCGACTTGTTAGGTGCGGCCTCTTTGGTAGGGTGAATTAATGATGCAAAGCCTTTTCCTATGTTTCATATCACAAGGCCTCTTATGACTTCCTTCATAACAACTTTACATCAACATTCAAATTGCAAAAAAAAAAAAAAAAAAAAAAAAAAAAAAAAAAAAAAGAGGAACACATATCTGTAAGTGACTTATTCTCAAAAAATGACTATTGCATGATAATACTATACCTAAAGACCTTCATATGTGGTAGCCTTTACACTGGCAAGATCTGCATAGAACAACAGAAGTTTAATGTAAAAAAATAGCACTCAATTTTCATTATGGTATATACAGGCCAACTATGGACATAATTAAATTTCCTCAATATTTTTCAGCGATAATATTGCTAAAATATAGCCTCAAAGAACAGCAGAAAAGATTCAAGATGGATGATCCCATCTTTGCAATAATTAAACTTAATCTGTTCATCACAACCAAACCTATGTGTTTAATATAAGTATTGTACATCAATCTATAAGAATTATAACTATGAAACATATTTAAATTGAATACAGCCTTCCATAAAAGTATGGCTAAATCAAACTATTCACAGAATAAACATAGAAATTGTTACTCACACCGCATTCCAAGCTAGGCTGACAAGTATAACAGAGATAAATTGTAGCATTATACAATACTGTCGGTCTTGAAAAATAAAAGAGCTTCATGTAAAACAATGCGGTACGCTCCAAATTTATATCATCTTCTGTATATACTGGGGCACGTCCAGATATTCAGGATTCAAATCACACATATCCATTCCGGACTGGGCAGAAACCGGTCAACATAAATTCAACAATTCTCCAATCTGTTGCCCTTTGGGACTCGTGTTTATCTACAGATAACCTATAAACAATGGCACATTATATTGACCATTACACTTTTAACAGATTTAATAACGAAATAAAAAATAATCACATAAATTTTCCTTAATAATTGTCACACCAAACTCCATTAAATCACTTTGCAAAACTTAATTCAATTAAATGTGGCCTACCTCTTTTATTCTACAAGTTATAAAAAATATGATGTAATAATTACATTTTCTTCCCATGTGTTTCAGTAGGACCTAGAAACACTATGTGAAAGATATATTCATGGTATATTGATAAAATTTTTTTTATATAGAGCAACTGTTTATATAATCAGCTACTCTTTTTAGATAAATTATGATGAAGTCCCTGGCGTTTTAATAAAACATGAGAACAAATTCACCAAAAGCACACTTCTTGGGTACTGGTTTTAAGTAAATGTTCTTGTCCAGGACAAAGTTCTGACGGAAACAATTAGATGAACCAATGTGAATAAAGAAAGAAAGAAAGAAA
>NC_090730.1:134945914-134950914 GCF_036898095.1 Palaemon carinicauda
GCCTTGGTATATGTATGTATGTATGTATGGTATATATATATATATATATATATATATATATATATATATATATATGTATATATATATATATATATATATAGAAATATATACATGTATATATATAAATATATATATATACATATATATATATATATATATATATATATATATATATATATATATATACATATATATATATATATATATATATATATATATATATATATATATATGTGTGTGTGTTTGTATATATATATATATATATATATATATATATATATATGTATATATATGTATATATATATATATATATATATATATATATATATGTCGAATATTTTCATATTCTGTATACAAAATTTATTTATCATTCGAAAATATTTTTTCGTTTGAACTGTGAAGAACAAATGAAACGCGTTTAGAAATGGAGGACAAGCTGGAATAGGAAAATCTCACTCCAAATAAAAAATTAATTTAAAGGAATGGCTCCACACTTCTTGAAGAGACATTTAACTAAAATGTAATTACGGAACTTCTCTTTTATACTCGGAGATGATGGATAAAGGTGACAAAAATAATAGTAACCCCTTAATGGAAGAAGGAGAATAACAGAATGTGTATGCGTGAGAGAGAGAGAGAGAGAGAGAGAGAGAGAGAGAGAGAGAGAGAGAGAGAGAGAGAGAGAGAGAGAGAGAGAGAGTTCTGAAATGACTATGAAACTTTAATTAATGGTTAGTTTAAAACCCAATCAGGACACTAAAATGGCGTTCCGTGTGTGAAACTAACGTAAGTTGAACATATCTTAACAAGACTAATATTTGGATTTCGTTAGCATTACACGAGACTACGATATTCTGGACACTGTGATGGGCCGAGAGAGCCTGTGACTAAGAAGGCAGGATGAAAGCAACTGGATAACTTTATTACAGAACATCAGTTTATATATACATCAAGTCCAGGCAAGGACATAAAAACATAACAGGCAATTTCATATTCAACCGACAACCGGTTCTGTTAACAGGTAACGGTGAGAAAAACAGACATGTTTATTCAGGTCCCTGTCAGTGCGAGGGGAGAGCGAAGATACAAAGCATAATATATACAAAAAAAAAGGAATGTCGTCACTATGTACAATCGTGTGACACACAGTTGGTACATGGCTCTCCCCCCCCCCTAAAAATGACATACTGTACATGTTAAATAGGGCAACCTGATCTAGAGAGGCTAACTATAGGCGGGTCATCTGGCAGAAGATAAGCAGGTTTTAGTTGATCAATGGAGACCCAATCTTCTTTGCCCCGAATGTTTAGTAGGAATGCTTTCGGACTGCATCGGATCACAAGGAAAGGGCCCGTGTAAGGGGGCATTAGCGGTGGCTTGCTAGTGTCGTTTCATAGGAAGACACGCGTTGCAGAGTGCAAGTCTATCGGTATGTGATGCTTCGTTGGGGGCTTGTAAGTCTGGCGGCATGGAGTAAATTTTCCCACGATGTGACGTATGCGCTGGAGATCGTCGAAGGAGGTTGCAGATGGAAAAAGTTCATCAGGGACGACCAACGGGTCGCCATACACCATTTAAGCTGCCAAGACGTCCAGGGCGTCTTTATGAGATGTCCTTAGTCCCAGGAGGACCCAGGGAAGCTGAGTAAACCAGTTGGAATCCTTGCAGCGGGACATCAATGCTGCTTTGAGGGTGCGGTGAAAACGTTCAACCATTCCATTGGCAGCGGGGTTGTAGGCAGTTGTCTGATGTAGGGTGATGCCCAAAAGACTCGCTCATGGTATTCACAATAGAGAGGTGAAAGTGGTACCCCTGTCAAAAGTAATATGCTCAGGGATACCAAATCTTCCAATCCATCCTACGAGTAAGGCAGATGTACATTAGGCGGATGTTGCAGTTTCCATAGGAATGAGTTCAGGCCAACGAGTGGAGCGGTCGATGACGGTAAACAGGTAACGATGTCCCTGTGATGTGGGTAGGGGGCCTACAACGTTAACGTGAATGTGCGGGAAATGACGCTGAGGTTGAGGAAAGGTGCCCACTCCTGAATCTGTGTGTCGATGTACTTTGGGAGTTTGGCAAGATGTACAGGCGTGGACCCAATCCTTAGCATCCTTAGAAATGCCGTGACAAATGAACTTCGTTTTCAGCAGCTGTGCACTAGAACGGCACGAGGGATGTGAAAGGCTGTGAATGAAATCAAACACCTGTCGGCGCATGGGAGCAGGAATCCAAGGGCGAGGTCTACCAGTACTGACGTCACAGAGGAGGGTGGTGTTGGAGTCGTCGAGAGGGATGTCTTCCCAACGGAGGGATGTGCAGGAGGTCCTACATGCTTGATACACTGGATCCTGTTGTTGGGCTTCAGCCAAGGCATTATAATCCAATCCCAGTTGAACGGTAGCCAACGTGTTTCTTGACAGGGCATCAGCAACAGGATTCATTTTCCCAGGGGCGTGTTGAAGGGTGCAATTGTATTCAGCCACAGTGGAGAGATGTCGGCGTTGATGGGCGGACTAGGCGTCAGAGTGTCGAGTGAAGGTGTGCACAAGAGGCATGTGGTCTGTACGAATGACGAAGGGCGTACCTTCTAAGAAATGGCGAAAGTGACGGACAGCTAAGTGCACCGACAGCAAATTGCGATCAAAGGTAGAATAACCCGATTCTGCCTTGGACAGTTTTCTGCTGAAGAAGGCAATAGGCGGGGCGAGCCTGTTCGAGTACTGCACTAATAGCGACGTCGCTGGCATCGGTGGAGAGAAGGAGAGGGGCATGTGGGATGGGAAAAGTGAGAGCAGCAGCGGTTGATAGGGCATTCTTTGCATTGCAGAAGGCCGCTTCTTGAAGGGGACCCCACTTCAGGTCTTTTGGCAAAACGATGATAATAGTTGATCACGCCCAAGAATTCCTACAGAGCTTTGACGGTCGAGGGCATGGGGAAGTTCTGAACTGCTGCTACCTTCTTAGGGTAGGGATGGACTCCATCAGGAGTGATGCGGTGCCCTAAGAACGACACTTCGTTGGCGCCAAAGGTGCACTTGTCGGACCAGAGTACAAGGCCGTTTTGTTGCAGGCTGTCGAGCACGATGTGCAGGTGACGGAGGTGTTCCTCTTTTGAGGAAGGGAACACAAGTATGTCTTCCACATAACATACACAGAAGGGGAGGTCCCCTAAGATGCCATCCATGAGATATTGAAAAGTGGCCCTAGCATTATGAAGGCCAAAACAGGAGTAATTGAAGGTGTATGTACCAAACGGAGTGGTGATGGCAGTCTTGGGGATGTCTTCTGGGTTCATAGGTACCTGATAATACCCTTTCAGGAGGTCGAGCGTGGAGAAAACCTTCACTTTGTGCAGGTAGGAGATCATGTCGGCGATGTTTGGGAGTGGGTAGTGATCAGGTTCTGTCTGCAAGTTCAGGCGCCTGTAATCCCCGCATGGATGGAGGGAGTCGTCTTTCTTCAGAACAATGTGTAAGGGTGACGACCATGGGCTGGAGGCCTTTTGGCAAAGGCCCATTTCCTCCATTTCGGCGAACAATTTTTTGGCGGCTGCCAATTGATCCGGTGCCAGACGTCTGAATTTTGCGCAGACTGGGGGTCCCGTCATCTTGATATGGTGATAAATACCGTGCTCGGCAGGAGCCATGTGCGTTTGGCGAAGTTCTGGACGGAAAACTTCCGGGTATGACATGAGGAGGTGGGCGTAGGTTTCTGTGGGTGTGCTGATGTGGAGAGCGAGGTTGGAGGGGGCGGGTTGAAGAGGTGTCGACAAGTACGAGTCTGTGTTGACCAATCGTCGGTGGGTGACATCGACCAGACAGTGGAAATGAGAGAGGAAATCCGAACCAAGGATTGGCAATGTGACACCAGCAACGAGAAACTTCCAATTAAATTTACCGTTTCCAACCAATAATGTGAGGTTCTCATAATCGTAGGTGGGTATCGCAGATCCGTTGGCAGGTACCAGCGGACGTCGGCAGATGTATACAGACTACGTCGTGTCCTGAATAGTTACCTTGGCAAAAGAGAACGACAAGCACCCGTGTCTACCAAATATTGCACGCTTGTTCCTGCATCATGTAAAAAGAAAAGATTAGAAACACAGGAGGCCACCGCCACGAGCGATGGACTACTTACACGTTTTTTGGCCACTGACAATCCTTGGCACATTTCCTCGCGGCTGCCCCAAATCTGTAGTGGTAGTAGCAAAACTGTGGTCGATGGGCGGCAGTAAGTGGCTATAGAAATCGTTGGTTGGGGTGCAAGCGAGTGGTGGGTGATGGGTGGCTTTGTCGGCGCTCCGGCACGTCACGGGTAGGTGTGTATGTCCTACGGCATTCACGTCAGCTTCGGGTGACGTTGAATAGGCGTCCTCTTTGTCAGGAGTGGAGGCGTTGATGGAGGTCTTGAAGGTCGTGAAGTGGCTGTCCATAAGGGCGTCGGCTTTTGTCATCAAGTCCTTTATGGGAAAACTATCGACATCGGGTATGGCAGCGTGTACAGGTTTGGGTAAACGGCGTACCCAAAGGGCACGAAGTAGGTTCACCTCACGAGGAGAGCCGTCTGCGGCGGGTTGCAGGCGAGCGATACTGGTCATTTCCCTGAGGGCAAGCGAAGCCCTTTGGTCCCCAAATGGTTTTTGAGAGAGCAGTAAAAGCTTTGCTATACGGGCGGCTGTCGACAGCAAGTACTGCTGTAGAAGGTATGTTTTGAGGGAGTCATATGCTACTGGGGTGTCTCCTTATTCACAAAGCCAGTCAGATATTTCCAGGAAGGTGTCCTCGGGTATGCCTGCAAGAACATAATCTGCTTTGGTGGTTGAGCGAGTCACGCTCTTGATGCGGAACTGGACTTCCGCGCGCTGAAACCAAGCAAACGCCTCTCCGCTGGTGAACGACGTAAGTTTCAATGGGGCGGCGCCAACTTCTGTGGAGTCCGCCATAGTACTAATGACAGGTGGGGGGGGGGGGGGGGGGGTGGAAGGCGGGATGAGTGAG
>NC_090730.1:134953414-134963414 GCF_036898095.1 Palaemon carinicauda
TTGTGGTATTGGGTATAGGCAATTAAGGAAGATTTGGCAATATTTATCTGGGTAAAGTCATTACCATGGATTATTGTCTTCGTCTCTAACCAAGTGACTGTATGACTTAACATAGCTAGTTAGATGGCTATCTTATCCTGTTTCGTTTTGACCGTAATGCCTCAAGATGTACATTCTGAATAAGGACTACTCTTTATTAAACTATTGTCTTTTCCATGGCTATTTTTAATCAACATATTTTTAATATAAGTACAACAATATTGGATCAAAATGGGTATGGCAGCTAAAAAATCATTAATAAGATGGTCAACAGAGCATATTATTCATTGTTTCCTCTTTCTTTAACTGGATACTATTAAATAAATTTTCGTAGATATAATCATAAAGTTTTGTAAAAATAAATGTTCGGAACAGCAGAGATTGACAGAATTTTCTTCAATTTTGGTAAACTCATCCTCTATATACTCAGAGCTCAATATTCTAGGTGCCCTATGATACACGAAGGAGAACCCAGAATACTTACATTTTTAGAGTGACCTGAATAGAAATGTATATGTGATAGATAATTAGTTAGCTTTATATATAGAGGAAAAAAAACAAAAATTTATGGGCTTCTCAAAGAATCAAAACGTCCAAAATGGGGACACTGGTATTTTCTTTCTTTTCTATCGTGAACTTCGTGGATGGAACAAAGGAATCAGTAATAGCAACAAAACTCAAGATTCAAATATTCTTCTGGAATAACAAAGACATCATCAACATAACAATACCAAACAATTTGAGATGACCAAACTTAAGGTATGAAACTAGTATAAAAAGCTCTATGTATGTATCTTGACCTTGTTTTCTTTGTTCATCTTTCAGAACTAAAGTTAAGAGAAAGTTGTGTGTAATCCCAGAAAGGAGGGGAAAAAGACGCTTGTTCCAGAAGTACCTTGAATAAAAGAGCAGACAAAGAATTACCCTTAGAAGTAAAAACACCTTTTTAAAGGAATCTAAATTAAATCTGAACTTACACTTTTTAATACACAAGCAAATGAATTCAATATTAGTATTGATTGGTAATAACTCGAAATGATCTACATAAAACATCAACACCCACCTTTGTAATTAATGAAGTCATATGAAAACTGGATAATCTGTGTTTAAACATTAAGTTCATATTTTGTAAATTATCGCAAAGTTGAACTGAATTATTCATATGTAAGGGTATTTTTCAACAATGGAAAAATGGATAAATTTCCTATCTGATAGGATAAAATAAAGGGTAAGTTAACTCAAAATTTTTGGAAGAACATTATGTATATGTGCGCGGTGTATATATGAATATAAATATAAATGTATATATAAATGCATATTATATGTATGTATGTATATATATATATATATATATATATATATATATACATATATGTATATATATATATATATATATATATATATATATATATATATATATATATATATATATATAATTCTTACGAAGCTGGTCTTCATGAAAGTAAATTATTCTATTCACGTGTATTTAAGACATGTATAGCCAGCTCGTAAGGTGGGTTCCACTCATGTAGTATTAAGTAAATGTATGTTACACAAGACTGTCATCATTCATTTAGTTGTATTTTCATTCAGTTCCGTATGTGTAAATTTACGTTATTTTAAAGAGTAAAATTTTTATTTCCGGTAGTTTTGTAATGAAGTCTTATGTGGTCTTGTTAAAATGTATCTATGACACACATGAGGTATAAACGCTAGGGATTGCATCATGTTTCCACGTTGTTGGAAGTTGCATGAAGGTTCTAGACTAAACTTCCTTTTTTTTTTTTTTAATGCTGAGTGGAGGTGGGCGGAGTTAGCTGAGAGGGTCGGCTCGTCCGGTGACGATAGAACCATACTTCAAAACTGGAAAGTTGGTAACAGTGACATTCCGAGGGCCCGCACAGATCTGGCCCCACGCTTTAAGAATGATTAGCTGGAAAATTCCAGAATGAATTATGATGATATATATAGGGCCTAGCAATGCATAGGATGCAGAGATCCAGCCTGAGATTCCGAAGGAACCAACGTCCGACAGTCCTCTCAGCATCACATCTTCAGTCATAGTGTTTCTTCTTAAATGTGAATAATGTTTTCTCTCAAATGTGTATAGTGTATACTGTTTGTTCAAACATTTGGTATTTTGATTTTGAAAGAAGCGAAGGGAATTTGTGAGTACAGTTTATATTGTAAAATTATTCATTTTTTGTGCCTAGCCCTGTGTGATTAGGTTAAACAGCAGAGTGTATTTATTTTTTTCTTAACCGTTCGGTAACCTTGTGTGAGCCCAAAGCTTGTAAGAGTAACAGTTACGTATATGTAAGTGTAATCATTGTTTATTTTCTATAGTGTTTGAGTGTCAACTTTTTTCATTAATTGTCAAAATTAAATATTTTCATAGACAGATTAGTAGTGAAACAAGTAATTGTATAATTCTTGAAGTGTCTTTTTGTCGTAAGTCTAAGGTCTAGTTCAGATTTAAATTTCTAGCGAATTATTTTTGGTATTACTGTTGAATTGTTATTTCTATAGAATATAATTATTCTTGTAAAGTATGTAGTATGTCGACCACCAATAATTAACTCAGTACCTTGCTCGTAGCCCCCTGACTCACAACCGAAATAAGAGGTTGGTATTACAATGTTTCCCTTTAAAAGTAAAGTAATCACCCAGTTTTTTTTTTGAGTCGAAAGTAAAGAGAATTTTAGATATTCAGTGTTCATATATATTAACGTATGGGAGGTGCTCAATATTCTCAGAACTCGGAGGTATTCTCTTGTGTATCAGATTATGTTATAACAGTTGCATCAAACCTAGGTATTCTATCTACATTTCTGGTTTCACTTTCAATTTCAGTGTGGTAATGAGGAGCTGGTATCACTATCAATATCTGCACCGCTATAGCTCCTTACATTTCTCAGAGTTCTCCTTCTCCCTTTATTAATGGCATGGGTGATCTATTTAATTCTTGTAATTGCCACATGTTGAAGTCCATGTATATTTGTGGATGTCCTTGCCCTGAAAAATAGTACGTCCAAGGACAAGATTGTTTGTTGAACAGAAACATATGAAATGTGCTCCACTTTCATCTACAACTTCGTCAAGACCCTCGGCAACCATCACATTCTCTATCCCTTGATTATTGCTCCCAACTTTAGCATTGAAGTCACCAATCACAATTTCCATATCCCTCTCTGAAATCTCATCTATCACACTCTGCAGTTCTTCAGTATATATATATATATATATATATATATATATATATATATATATATATATATATATATATATATATATATAATTTTTTATATATATACACACATATATATGTATATACAGTATATATATGTGTATATATATAATATACACACACACATATATATATATATATATATATATATATATATATATATATATATATATATATATATATATATATATATACACATATATATATGTGTGTGTATATATACATACTCATATATATATATATATATATATATATATATATGTATGTATATATATATATAAATATATATATATATATATATATATATATATATATATATATATATATATATATATATATATATATATGGATGAAAATCAAAACAATATCGTGCTCAAAAAGAAATAAATTTCCACCACATACTTGAGCCTTACTAAAGCCAGTTACAATTTAAAGAGCTATGGAAAGAATAAGGTTGGGAATAACACTAGGAAACAGAAAAAGAGCAACACAGACACAAGAGCAAATTAAAACATAGTATATTGTAACTACATGTTGGCAAACACACACACAAATATATATATATATATATATATATATATATATATATATATATATATATATTTATATATATATATATATATATATATATATATATATATATATATATATTACGGCTGGCAAATTAACATACCTCCCGAGTTCCAAACTCGCCTGTTACTTTTACATAAGCATGTTATACTTAAATAATACCCGAGCTCTGAGAAACCATGCAACTCCCAGACATCAATGTATAAAAAACACTGAATATCTAAAGGTCTTTTACGTGCACTCAAAACAATCTGGGAAATTATTTATTAAGAACTATTCAAAACAACCTCTTACTACGATTTTTAGACAGGGATACGAGAGAGCTCTGTAAGAAATACTGGTGATCGAACTAATACACTTTTTACAAAAATGAATATATTCTATAAAAATTATAACACTGATAGAGAAAGTTATCACCAAAATGAATCACTTGAAATATTAAATCTGAACAAAACCTTAGACTAAGACAAGAAAATATTACACTGAAAATTATATAAACACTTGTTTCACTGGAAATAAAATTTTACACAAATATTTAATATTGATAATTAATCAAAACACTTCAACACTCTAAAGAGTAAATAATAAATGAAATTTACATATAAATAATCAATACACTTACGTGTATTTAGCTCACACGAGGGTTATGAACAGATAGCAATATAAATACACTTCACCGTTTTAACCTAAACTCACAAGGCCAATTACCAGCACGTACAATAATATAATAAATTTGAAATCACCTTCAAAGTCTCCTTAATGTTTGAAGAGACTACACAATACATGTTGGGTAAAAGATGTTTGGAGAGGGCACACACTCGAGGCACTTGAGGAAAGATGATGTTAACTCTTTCACTGAAATAGGCTGGATCTCTTCTGCTCCTATGCATTCCTAGAGGCACATATATATTGACTTAATTATTCTAGATCCTTCTAGGTCAGGGGGTCTAGAAGCTCGGGGGCAGTAAGGTTGCCTACAATCAAGTACCAGACGAATACTAACGCTCAAGCAAGGGGACTCTCTCTAAGCTAACTCAGCCCACTTACCTCCTTGAAATTTTGAAAAAGGATAAAACTAACTTTGGGGTTTTCAAGACCGTTCTAAACCCGTGGAAATGTAAAAATTGCGTAATCTCTGAAAATCATGAAACAATACCTCGTAAAAACTTACATAAACCCGCGTTCATACCTCGTATTTTGTAACAAAGCATGTGAAACAAAAAGTTAATTCTTAAAAATAACCCAAATTTACAAATACTAATTTAAAAGAAAAATACAATGAAATGAACAACGAAAGCCTTATGCAATTTACATACAATTATTTATACATACATGAGAGGAACTTACCTTACAAGTTGGCTATATACTTCTTAAATAAACAAATAAATTATGTATACATATATATATATATATATATATATATATATATATATATATATATATATATATATATATATATATATATATGTGTGTGTGTGTGTGTGTGTGTGTGTGTAATGGTTCTGACAAGAAGCATTTCCTTCAAATGACTCCTGATTCAGGTTAAAGAGACAGGGAGAAAAGAGCACTTCTCTTTCTCATGCCTCCTTTTCTCTCTCTTTAAAAAGTGCGCTAAATGTCAGTCCCATTTACCTCAATGTTCTTCCATTATCACAAGACAAAATTCCTAAGAATAACTTTTCTTTTCCTTCTTCCTAGTATCTAGAATTATTTTAGTTTTTGTATCTATTCAATTGTTTATATTCATTATCACTGATTCATTTTCTTCCAATTACATTCAGTTTTTAATGACACAAATGATTAATCAGAATATTAGGAAGGATAAGTCTCACATTCGATGTAATTTCATGTTGATGTTTTCTAAGAGGAATAGAGATTAAAAGAATTTTCTAAATTTCATTTGTTGTAAATTTCCTTTATCTTGTCTCATCTGTTTTTGATAAATTGTTCCAAAAGGATAATCTTTTTCGACTACCTAATGACGAGGGATATTAATATGATTGTACGCAACAGAAATATT
This sequence comes from Palaemon carinicauda, assembly GCF_036898095.1. Classification (NCBI taxonomy): domain Eukaryota; kingdom Metazoa; phylum Arthropoda; class Malacostraca; order Decapoda; family Palaemonidae; genus Palaemon; species Palaemon carinicauda. The sequence goes on from NC_090730.1 coordinate 134,959,291, forward strand.
GGACTATTCTTAATTGTACTTTACTGTTTGAAAATTTAACCGAACTTCCTAAATGTAAAAGGAAATCGGGAAGTTACATATAAAAAAAAATCAATCAAAGTCTTTATTAGAAAGAATACTATGTGATCTTATGAATTGAAATATCATGAAAGGTAACTGCTATGCAAAAACATCCCACAAAGTCTACCTGGAAGCTGAAAATGAATAATCCAGCCTCCTTGGCTTTAAATCTTTCTTGCCTATTTGGTCATACTTACACTTGACAAATCACAGAGATCGTTCAATACTAGACCTATCCTAACTCATGACTACGACCCGGCACTCCATAATTTCGTGATTTGTCTGAAGAGATATCTTCGACGATAAAAGAATAGTTAAACAACTGTAAATTTTTCCTATCACGAAACTTTTAGAATTTTGCATAAATGATTTTCTTCTCAATATCTTAAGTTTTAAAAGCATTATTCCTTTCTCAATATTGTATTAATTAGTTAAATGTCAATGATATGAAATATATTCCAGTTACAGCTATAAACAATATTATCCCTTGTCACCTGTCACCAGAGAAACACACGCACTTACGCAAAAACTGCTAACATGACTTTCTAGACACTACAACTGTGTTGAAATTTTTAGGTTAGACATTCTTTAAATGATTAGCTTTCCATTAACATCGCTTGAATAAAATCTAAGCGCTCAATCGAATACAATCACTTTAAGAATTTCATGGTATTAATGTTAATCGTTGAAAACGGTTCTTATTCCTCTTTTAATTTATCTTATTCTAGCGAATGTTTAAGTGGTTTATACCTTCCAAAGAATGTGTAATCTGTTCCACTAGCTTCTGGTAAGCTTTTATATCTTCAGGCTAATTTCACGGTATCTATTTAAGCTCCTAATTACACGCTCAGAGGCTGATTTGAGTGATATGTGTCCCTCGTCAAAAAAACAAGATTATAAGATTTTATGATCGTAACTCAAGTGAAATTATCTTCTCGGCTTGTTACATAGTATCAATTTAAAGACTTTTTTTTTATTTTTAATATCGTTTTCCATCATTGAAAAACAATGAAATTTTGCCGTTTGACACATTTTGACTAACGCCGTCCTGAATTTCCTTTAATTTAAAATCGAAGATTTTATTCCACCAGTACCAAAAATTTCGGTTAGATAATTAAATGTCCTTGCCTCATTTCTTGATCCAACTTCATGCTATTCTTTGTCCATCTCTCATTGATGAAATACATAAAGTTAATAAACACACCTTATGTAATCACTATCTGTTTATATTACTCTGATGCCTTATGTCACAAAAGTGTTTAATTACCTATATACAGCATTTACCTTGATTTACAAAAAAAAAAGGCTTTAGATTTCTCAACCCATAAAAAAAGAAAAAAAAAACATTAAGAAATTACTCGTTTTCCTGGGAGTAAGTATATAACAATAGAAGAGAGTTTTTGAAATAAAAAGAATAAATAAAAAATTGTATTTTTCGTTTTTTCGTATCTTTGAAAACCTGCGTACTTAAAAGTTGAGGATATGTCTTCAGCAGCACTGTAACAGCCGTTGAATCGATAACATGATAGCTGGTTAACGACAGGTGGCGCGAGGGAGAAGCCCCCACTCGTTTGTCACATAATAGCCTTGGACTGAGAAAGGGGGCTGACATGGGCAATTGTTCCTATTTAGGATAGGGAAAGATGACACCAGGCAGCACACTATTCCATTAGTAACATGTTAACTGTATGATATTGGCTTTTACTATTTAGGTCTAGTCCCCTATAAATGTTATCTGCAACGTTACAAATGGTTATATCATCCCTAAAAAGATTGCAAAAGGTGCTGTGGTTAGTACTGGTTTACATATTCTAAAGACTGATTATAGCAATCAAGTAGTTCGTATAAAATCATCACATGAGTTCTTTTTCCAGTTCTTCTAAAGTGTAGAAATTACAATGTTTTAGTGTAGTTTCGGTCACTTTAATTTTAAGATTTCTGCTCGCCATGGCAGAATTATTCCACTGCACTGAAACAACCAAACTTATGAGCGAAAATTTCGAGAAAGTTGAGCAGCTTTTTGTAGATTAAAGTCTTCAACTTTTCCCAATGAGTGAATAAACAGGCCACGAGGATAAGGTAAATTTGGTAACACGATTTGTTGCCAGATCCATGTTTTACATCATTACAATTCTGACGTCACTCATGTTCATTCCTGCCACCCATAGAGATCTATTTGTTATTTTCCCATCTGGGAGTACCTTCGTTCTGTGCATCCTCAAGTATTCAGTTTCATATCAAGATAACAACCTTTGATGCCTTCTGGTTCAATTTCAAACCTACGTATATGTATGGTTTCAGGTTAAATTTTCAGCTCATACCCTTGCATGCCTACTTTTTCCATCTCACCCCAGAGATTTAACGGTATCATTTACTTTTAACACTGAATCTAGTGTGCTACTGTTTAAATTACAATCTACTAATCTTACTTTTGTTAAGTTTTCAATCAATTTTCAGTATATCATGTGATAGTATCCCAAGGCCCTTTATACTCTATTATTATGATGTTTACTTTCAATCTTTTCAATTTTCGTGGAGCCAGATTTTCAGACTATTCTGAACTATCTCTGAAATGAGGTAAAGTTATTTCATAATATTATATTTTTTTAACAATACTTAAAACTTCTCTTGAATAGATAGTTGCTTATTCAATCTTACACTCGGGATAAATTTTGGTTGTATTTGAAATACATTCTCACATTGAATGTAATATATAATCACATTATGAAAAACATATACTCACGTTGGATCAGTATGATATTTCAGCACACTACCTTTAACCGACATAATTTATGGCCGACCTACCATACTGCTATATATTTTATGTTAGTAGTTTATTTAAGGATGTTAAGCCTAAACCAGTCATCATAACTAGGATACCATACAGAATCCTACTAGTGTGGGATACTCGTCAAACCCCTCCAACAACAACCCAATCAACACCCAGACCACTCATTGCCTACTCCAATATTGCATTCTCCCCATCCCGGTTCCCCTCTTATCTCCCAGTCACATCATCCATGTCCCATCTTTGAATTTCTGAGTTTTTTTAATCGACTTATATACATAAAACTGTATTTGAAAATGACAGTATGTACATATCTATCATATATTAGTAATACTATTTAATATAATTACTGTTGTTTGTACCCCTGAAAGCCAGAGTGGGTCAATCGACCATGAAAGCAATGGTTAATCCCATTATTAATGATCAATAGCCGGATTATAACCAACGTGTCTAAGGCAACTAGAATGAGGCTGCGAGTTTTGGTCTTTGCTAACCAAATAATATTACTCAAGGTAGTCTCATGAGTTCTTTACCATTTTAAATAATCAATTGATGCCCTCAAGAATTTTCATCCGTCTCCTGTATTCCTTCACCCTCTGTGAGGTCACCTCCACCCTGGCTGAGGGTATAACTTAAGCAGTAGCAGGATATAAATCATGGACTGCCGAGGCACAGCCAATGGCAACAATTTCTAGAATGTTGTTTCTCTGTCCAAGTGGATACAGGACAACATTTGTTTTTCATGTGGCTTGCATAGAATTGTACCGTAATCACATAAATTAATTAAACAACCACAGAATAATCTAACCCATAATATAAAAATGGACAATGAGGAATGGACACACGCGTAACAAGGGAAGCAAGGAGCTTGGGGAATAAGAGGAGGAATTAGGAGATCAAGAAAGGGGAAATCGAAGTATGGGGTTGCGGAATGGTTTTGGAGGGTGTTCTTTGGGAGAACCGAATTGCCAGTTTCCTTCAAATGTATCAACATGAGTAGTTGGCTTTACGTTATTATTCACAATTAAACTCGCAACATAACACACGTATTATGGTACGTCGATCATAAATTAACTTAGAATGTTAAAGGTAGTGTGCTGAAAATTCATACCAATCCAATGAACCACTCAGGAGATATTAGCGTTAAATCGTGTTTGCCCGCCTTTAAAAATGTAGACATTAATCTGAGGTTTTTCATCAGTTTCGTCAGAACCATTTTCAACCTTTTAGTAATTAACGTATCTATCGAAGCTGCTCAAGAATATGGGCTTTTACG
>NC_090730.1:134968414-134970914 GCF_036898095.1 Palaemon carinicauda
ATATATATATATATATATATATATATATATGTATATATATATATATATATATATAAGCTTTGTTTCTGCCAATTGTCATGTCCATACCTCTAAGTCTAAAGGCATGCACTGGCTGTCACTAATGTTCGTAAGTGACACCTTTTAGCTAAAAAATCAGTGATGAGTAGCAAACTACTCATACAGTTTTACAGATATCCAAATGATTTCCACAGAGTTTGATGAGTGTTATGTGAGCTACATTCATTCCAATTTTCGTATTGATACTTGTCATAGAAAAGTCACAGTAGCCATTTTTCGATTTCCGGGGGAGGCCAATTTTCTGCGGCGCCGTAAATTACTCGTAGAATACTTCACATACCTAAATGACATTTTCAGGGATTTATGGGATGGATATTTAATTACTTTGTCCATACCAATTTTCATGCTGATATTTACCATAGAAAACCAACAACAAATGTTTATTTCGGTATGGGTTGAATGGTGCTTTTTGGCGGCGGTGGAGTAAATTGTTCCTAGAATAATGAAAATTTCAAGAATTGATGGGGAACATCGTTTCTCTGTTCCTGCAAAATTTCAAGGTAATATCTACAATTGAAAAGACATAGCAATCATGTGGTCTTCTTAAATATTCTGTTAATTGTAGCAATATTACAGTGAACTGCGTGACAGTGAGCGAAATCAACGTGGGACAGTGCCGATGTCATAAACAATATTCGTCCCGAGTTGCACTTGTTAGTAATATGATAAATAAAATTAATATAAAGTTAGGTTAAGGTAATATTCAAGCAGTCTCCCCGCAGGGAAGTAGTGCTATCAGCTATAAGCTTTACTTAAATGATTTAGCCGCGTTCCTTCGACCCCTTAGAATTAGATGCACTGATGTTATATCCTACTTTACCTCCTTTCTTGCCTCCTTTCTTCCATCTTGCTTGCAATTCTCATCTAGTTTTTACCTCATAATGTAACTCTTAGGTTTAACTCTATAGTAGGTTGTAGGTAGTATTTGAGCCGGGGCACCAGCCGCCCGTTGAGATACTACCGCTAGAGAGTTATGGGGTTCTTTGACTGGCCAGGCAGTACTTCATTGGATCCTTCTCTCTGGTTACGGTTCTTTCACTTTGCCTACACATACAACGAATAGTCTGGCCTATTCTTTACAGATTCTCCCCTGTCTTCATACACCTGACAACACTAAAGGTTACCAAACAATTCTTCTTCACCCAAGGGGTTAACTACTGCACTGTAGTTGTTTAGTAGTCACTTTCCTCTTGGTAAGGGTAGAAGAGACTCTTAACTATGTTGAGCAAGTATTCAAGGAGAAGGGCATTCCAAAATCAAACCATTGTTCTCTAGTCTTGGGTGGTGCCAGAGTCTCTGTACCACGGTCTTCCACTGTCTTGGGTTAGAGTTCTCTTGCTTGAGGGTACACTCAGGCACACTATTCTATATAATTTCTCTTCCTCTTATTTTGTTGAAGTATCTAAAGTTTATAAAGGAAATATTTATTTTAATGTTGTTACTATCCTTAAAATATTTTATATTATCTTGTTTCCTTTCCTCACTAGCCTATTTTCCCTGGGCTTATAGCATCCTGCTTTTCCAACTAGGGTTGTAGCTTAGCAATTAATAATAATAATAATAATAATAATAATAATAATAATAATAATAATAATCCACTTGGGTGCTAAGTGGTCTCACATGCCCTAGCGCCGGGCTATTTAGTCCAGATACATAAATGCAGTCAAATATAATCATAGTCAGAGATAGTGGGAATTGCTAATAAGAAAATAACACATTTGTAGTTTATGTTCACAAAAAGTAAAGCGGCTTTCATATACATCCAGATTTCCATCTTATAAAATTTTAAGAGAGAGTGCAATGTAAATCCTTTCCACTCATCCGGTGAGTTTTTACTTGGAACACATTTTTCTAGAATATCAAGTTCATTATTCAAATATTCTCTTAACATTTCAATGTTTTTTTTTATTCTAAATGGTATTTTTTTTCAGTCTCAGAATTTATTAATATATACTAGTAGGCTTGCATTTATTCTATTAATAATTCGTATTTTGGCTGAAGAAATAAATCATGAAATCTTATTTTACATATCACTTAATTTATACGTAAATTCGTTTAGATTTTTTTACAAATACAAATTTGGTCGTAGAAATAAGGCAGGAAAAAGTTTTCATTCTAAAAAGGAAACTACATATTTTTGCCGAGACAATAGAATTTCTTGCCCAGAAAAAGCACTAGTTACATTCATCATCATCATCTGTTACTAGTCCACTGCAGAACAAAGACCTCAGTCATGTCCTCTTACTTGCGTCTGTTTATGGTCTTTCTACCCCAGTCCACAACCACAAACTTTTTTAGTTCATAAATATATCGTCTTCTCTTCCTTACCTTGCCTCTTTTGCAATCTCTAGGGACTCATTCAGTTAATGATGTCCATCTAGTATCTGTCATATATTCCCCCCCCCCCCATGTCCATTTCTTT
>NC_090730.1:134975914-135010914 GCF_036898095.1 Palaemon carinicauda
AAAAGGGTTGAAACAAATATTGCAACATTTTACTCTACCAATGCTGCGAAAGTGTCATATTCACGTGAGATTGATATAACAAAATTGAAATCTGAAAAAGTTAAATAAAGAGAGCACAAATGGAAAGAGATAACACAAAGATAAATAGAGCCAAGAGAAAATTATTTTGAAAGGCTCAAGAATCACTACCATAAAGCGGAAGTAAAAGGAATAATATCTAGCATATTTCTCTCTAAGAAAAAACATATTTTGAGAAAAAGTAAAGAACAAATAATGTAAGTGATAAATATGCTTCATATACAGCCATCATAGGTTAAAGGCTTAAAAAAGAGAGAGAGAGAGAAACAATTGATAGTGGTAGGAAAGGGAAGTTGCGGACTGGAAAATATTTGGAGGGGAAAAACAAAGGAAGAAAAAATTAACTTGGAAATTTACAAGATTACGCACGCATATATATTTATATATATATATATATATATATATATATATATATATATATATATATATATATATATATATATATACAGGCGAAAAAAATATAAAAGAAAGAAATCATGTACGAATTTGAAATTATACTATGAAAAGAAGAGAATTAAGGTAGTGAATGATTCCAAGACATGGGAGAATAAATATTATAGATTTGAGCTTGGGTAATTTTAACAATGAAACCAATAAGATTGAATTAGTATAAAGTAGCACATATACGATATCCAAATAATTGATTACAATGTTAAAGAGACTGTGAAATCAATAATTCTAGTTCCGATAATCATAAAATATCTAAAGTATTATGTTCTTTCAAGAAAGTATAACACTGTGTTGAAATATGGCATACTTAATAATAGTGTTCTGATATATACCTTATGAGACTTATGCCACACGCAGACTAGCATACGAAGAAAAGGACACTGAATATTTTGAAACACACCCAGCAAGTAGCTTACTGATTACTTGGACAGAAGAGAAAAATTATAAGTGGTGTCAGTCTCTTAAAGGTAATACTTCCCCTAATTACCCTGTTTTATCCAGGTTACTAGATAAAATATAAACATTTCTTTAACAATTAATGCGTGAATAAAATTACCAACTTTCTGTCTTTAATGTATGTTTGGATACGTTTCCTAGTAGAAAAAAAGGCTATGGGCTCTGTAGAAACGAGTTGCAAAGTATTACCGTTGTCCACTATGAAGTATTTTAATCTTTATCAGGTTCCACTTATAGATTAAAATGCAATTTAAACATTTCACATGAGCTTAAAGAAATTTAACATTTAACGCGGACTGTCAGAAAAAAAAATTTATTCCACATCCAGTGTGTTGTCACCATGATAATACATGTCAATACCTCAAGCTACTACAATGGTCGATATAGCCTACTGAATGCCAACTAAGACCAATACATGAACAAGATGAATTTAGGTAGTCGTAAACTTAAAGTATTGTGAAACTAAGATGTACTGTTTAAGAATCGAAGTATCATATATCCCTAGATCATAAATTTCTTTTTCATATAATTTTGACAGCACAACCACCTTCATCACTACTCCCAATAGTCAAATATTTAAAAGAATTTGTGTATTATTTCAGGAAGAGATTTCAAAACAAGTATTTTGTTCTTGAAGTATTACTATTAACATTGTCTCGTTCCTATAAGTGACATAAGAGTTACTATGTCTGATGATTGGTCTTTCCTATTTCAGTTTGGGTGGAACTTCCCACAACATGACTTTAAGAGAGCTAGATATAATTATAAATTTAGTTAGTAAATCTGTTTTTTTCATTTTCCAACTAAAAAATTACGAAACCTGATTTCTCTCAAGAAAAAAAAATAGCATATAAAAGTGGTTGCTAATATTTGTGAAAGGATAAATGTTTTTATTCCATAGTTCAATACGTAAAGTGTTTTATAACCCATGCGAAATTGCTACTGATAAAGGTAACCAGCCTTATCTTCATGAATGCCAGCTGTCCGTATTTCCAAAGAAATCTAATCTTAATTCATTCTAAATATATGATGGTTGTTTTAAACATGAACATTTTAATAACCTGAAATTTCATTAGTTATGTTATAGGTTTAGATAATTGCAGAGTAGGCAAACGAACACATTGCCTCCCGGTGTTTCGTTATAACAAAATCTTAAGTGTTATCTTTAATCAATTGTATCCAAATTTCCTAGAGCCTGTGTGTATTGTTGAACGATGTCTTTACATAAGATATTGAGTGATAAAAAAAAAAGAAAAAAAAATCTTCTAAGGGTTCCATTAAAGTACAAATAGCTATTTAATCTAATTCACACAAAAATACATAAACAATTCTATGGCTTTAGCCTTATATTTTGTTAAGATAAAACGAGGTTTGTGAAAAGGGTTGTGAAATTTTCTTTTTCTTTTAGTTTTTTCACCTCAGAAGGAAATAGACAGATATTAGAGGCAATGAATTCAACTCGAAATTGTGGAGATAGATTGGAGTCATGTGATTGGCTGAGGGGAATAATGGGAATACGAAATTAGAGCAGAAGCTTAGGCAAGGGAGAGGATAGGATAAAACCGGCAACGAAAAAATACAATTGGAATGAGGAAAATAGAAAATTTCTTCAGGGAAAAGCATGACATAGTTGGGATTACACGTATTACTAATGACAAAGCCTAGGTTCGATTCTTTAACGAGGGTCTGTGACTCGGGTCAGTTACACTTTCAGATATTATAGCAAAATAAAATAAGAGTCACAGAATAAAGACAGGAAAAGAGCCTAAATGGCAATAAAAAAATGGAAATAGAAAGATAAGAGGCATCATTAAAAAAACAACATAAAATCTTAAAATATCAGGGGATCAGTGGACTGAAAATTTATTATAAAAGGAAATATATAAAAAATTAAAATAAATGTGAAATAAATCGAATACACATTAACCAAGAAGAAAATAAACTGATTGATTGAATGTCTCACTGACGAAATTCGAACCAAAGACAGTTACTAGAATTCAAAGGGGAGTGGTAGAAATATGAAAGCTTGTGACGGCCAAGAGAAGGCTGTGAACTCAAAGGCAGTATGAAAGCAACTGAGTTAATTTATTATAGAACACTCTCCTTTATATACAAAAGCCCAAGGCAACAGGAATTTTCATGTTCACAAGACAGACAATGTTACAGAGGCAAAACGCAGACATGTTTATTCTGGTTCTTTTTAGTGCGAGGGAAGAGCGAAGATACAAGCATAATATATACAAAATTAATTATGTACGATTGTGTGACACACGGTTGGTACATGGCTCCCCCCCTAAAAATGACATACTGTACATGTTAAATAGGGCGCCCTGATCTAGAGAGGCGAACTGTAGGCGGGTCATCTGGCAGAAGATAAGCAGGTTTTAGATGATCAATGGAGACCCAGTCTTCTTTGCCACGAATGTTTAGTAGGAATGCTTTCGGACTGCGGCGGATCATAAGGAAAGGACCCGTGTAAGGGGGCGTTAGCGCTGGCTTGCTAGTGTCGTTGCACAAGAAGACGTGCGTTGCAGAGTGCAAGTCTGTTGGTATGTGATGCTTCGCTGGGAGCTTGTAAGTCTGGCGTCATGGAGTAAATTTTCCCACGACGTGACGTATGCGCTGGAGATCGTCGGAGGAGGTTGTAGAAGGAACAAATTCGGCAGGGACGACCAACGGGTCGCCATACACCATTTCAGCTGCCGAGACGTCGAGGGCGTCTTTAGGAGTAGTCCTTAGTCCCAGGAGGACCCAGGGAAGCTGAGTAAACCAGTTGCAATCCTTGCAGCGGGACATCAAAGCTGTTTTGAGGGTGCGATGAAAACGTTCAACCATTCCATTGGCAGCGGGGTTGTAGGCCGTTGTCTGATGTAGGGTGATGCCCAAGAGATTTGCTAATGATGTCCACAATTGTTAGAAGTAATATGCTCAGGGATACCAAATCTTGCAATCCATCCAGAGAGTAAGGCAGATATACATGAGGCGGCCGTTGCAGTTTTCATGGGAATGGCTTCAGGCCAACGAGTGGAGCGGTCGATGACGGTAAACAGGTAACGATGTCCTTGTGATGTGGGTAGGGGGCCTACAACGTCAACGTGAATGTGTGCGAAACGACACTGAGGTTGAGGAAAGGTGCCCACTCCGGAATCCGTGTGTCGATGTACTTTGGAAGTTTGGCAAGATGTACAGGCGCGGACCCAATCCTTAGCATCCTTAGAAATGCCGTGCCAAATGAACTTTGCCTTCAGCAGCTGTACAGTAGAACGGCACGAGGGATGTGAGAGGCCGTGAATGAAATCAAACACCAGCCGTTGCATGGGAGCAGGAATCCAAGGTCGCGGTCTACCAGTACTGACGTTACAGAGGAGGGTGGTGTTGGAATCTTCGAGGGGGAAGTCTTCCCATCAGAGGGACGTGCAGGATGTCCTACAAGCTTGATACTCTGGCTCCTGTCGTTGGGCTTCAGCCAGGCCGTTGTAATCCAATCCCAGTTGAACGGCAGCCAACGTGTTTCTTGACAGGGCATCGGCAACGGGATTAATTTTCCCAGGGACGTATTGAAGGGTGCAATTGTATTCAGCCACGGCGGAGAGATGTCGGCGTTGCCGGGCGGACCAGGCATCACACTGTCGAGTTAAGGCGTGCACCAGAGGCATGTGGTCTGGGCAAATGACGAAGGGCGTACCTTCTAAGAAATGGCGAAAGTGACGGACTGCCAAGTGCACCGCCAGCAATTCTCGATCGAAGGTAGAATAACCCGATTCTGCCTTGGACAGTTTTCTGCTGAAGAAGGCCAATGGGCGGGGCGAGCCGTTGACCACCTGCTCAAGTATTGCACCAATAGCGACGTCTCTGGCATCGGTGGAGAGAAGGAGAGGGGCATGTGGGATAGGAAAAGTGAGAGCCACAGCAGTTGATAGGGCCTTCTTTGCATTGCAGAAGGCTGCTTCTTGAAGGGGACCCCACTTCAGGTCCTTTGGCTTGCCCTTGAGGGAGGCGTAGAGGGGAGCAAGAGATGCGGCAATGGCTGGCAGAAAATGGTGATAATAGTTGATCACGCCCAAGAATTCCTGCAGAGCTTTGACGGTCGAGGGCGCGGGGAAGTTCTGAACGGCTGCTACCTTCTCAGGGAGGGGATGGACTCCTTCAGGAGTGATTTGGTGCCCTAAGAACGACACTTCGTTGGCGCCAAAGGTACACTTGTCGTACCGGACTACAAGGCCATTTTGTTGCAGGTGGTCGAGCACGATGCGCAGGTGACGAAGGTGTTCCTCTTTTGAGGAGGAGAACACAAGTATGTCGTCCACATAACATACACAGAAAGGGAGGTCCCCGAAGATGCTATCCATGAGACGTTGAAACGTGGCCCCAGCATTACGAAGACCAAAACAGGAGTAATTGAAGGTGTATGTACCAAACGGAGTGGTGATGGCAGTCTTTGGGATGTCTTCTGAGTTCATAGGCACCTGATAATACCCCTTCAGGAGGTCGAGCGTAGAGAAAACCTTTGCTTTGTGCAGGTAGGAGGTCACGTCGGCAATGTTTGGGAGGGGGTAGTGATCCGGTTCTGTTTGCATGTTCAAGCGCCTGTAATCCCCGCACGGACGGAGGGAGCCGTCTTTCCTCAGAACGATGTGTAAGGGTGACGACCATGGGCTGTAGGCCTTTAGGCAAAGGCCCATTTCCTCCATTTCGGCGAACGTCTGTTTGGCGGCTGCCAATCGTTCCGGTGCCAGACGTCTGAATTTTGCGAAGACTGTGAGTCCCGTCGTCTTGATATGGTGATAAATACCGTGCGTGGAAGGAACCATGGGCGTTTGGCGAAGTTCTGGACGGAAAACTTCCGGGTACGACGTGAGGAGGTGGGCGTAGGCATCCGTGGGTACGCTGATGTGGAGAGCGAGGTTAGAGGGGGCGGGTTGAAGAGGTGTCGACAAGTACGAGTCTGCGTTGACCAATCGTCGGTGGGCGACATCGACCAGAAGGTGGAAATGAGAGAGCAAATCTGCACCGAGGATTGGCAATGTGACGTCAGCAACGAGAAACTTCCAATTGAATTTACCGTTTCCGAACGATAACGTGAGGTTCTCGTAACCGTAGGTGGGTATCGCAGATCTGTTGGCAGCTACCAAGCGGACGTCAGCAGATGTAGACAGGCTACGTCGTGTCTTGAAGAGTTTCCTTGGCAAAAGAGAACGACAAGCACCCGTGTCTACCAAAAATCGCACGCCCGTTCCTGCATCATGTAAAAAGAAAAGATTAGAAACACGGGAGGCCACCGCCACGAGCGATGGCCCACTTACACGTTTTTTGGCCACTGATAATCTTCGGCACATTTCTTCGCGGTTGCTCTGAATCAGAAGTGGTAGTAGCAAAACTGCGGCGGATGGGAGGTAGTAAGTGGCTGTAGAAGTCGTTTGTTGGGGCGCGAGCGATTGGTGGGTGGTGGGCGGCTTTGTCGCTGCTGATGGGAGGTAGTAAGTGGCTGCAGAAGTTGTTTGTTGGGGCGCGAGCGATTGGTGGGTGGTGGGCGGTTTTGTCGCTGCTTCGGCACGTCACGGGGTAGGCGTGTATGTCCTACGGCATTCATGTCAGCTTCGGTTGACGTTGAATAGGCATCCTCTTTGTCAGGGGTGGAGGCGTTGATGGAGGTCTTGAAGTGGCTGTCCATAAGGGTGTCGGCTTTGGTCATCAAGTCCTTTATGGGTAAACTATCGACATCGGGTATGGCAGCGCATAGAGGTCCGGGTAAATGGCGTATCCAAAGGGCACGAAGTAGGTTCACCTCACGAGGAGAGCCGTCTGCGGCAGGTTGAAGGCGAGCGATACTGGTCATTTCCCTGAGGGCAAGCGAAGCCCTTTGGTCCACCAACGGTTGTTGCGAGAGCTGAAAAAGCTTTGCTATACGGGCGGCTGGCGACGGCGAGTACTGCTGCAGAAGATATGTTTTAAGGGCGTCATACGCTATTGGGGTGTCTCCTTCTTCACAAAGCCAGTCGGATATTTCCGGGAAGGTGTCCTCGGGTATCGCCGCGAGAACATAATTTGCTTTGTTGGCTGAGCGAGTCACGCCCTTGATGCGAAACTGGATTTCTGCGCGCTGAAACCAAGCAAACGCCTCTCCGCTGGCGAACGGTGAAAGTTTCAATGGGGCAGCCGCAACGCCAACTTCTGTAGAGTCCGTCATAGTACCAACAATGGAGGGGCGAGGGGGGTAGGGGTGGAAGGCGGTGGGAGCGAGTCGACTTCCGGGGTCACCAATGTGACGGCCAAGAGAAGGTTGTGAACTCAAAGGCAGTATGAAAGCAACTGAGTTAATTTATTATAGAACACTCTCCTTTATATACAAAAGCACAAGGCAACAGGAATTTTCATGTTCACAAGACAGACAATGTTACAGAGGCGAAACGCAGACATGTTTATTCTGGTTCTTTTTAGTGCGAGGGAAGAGCGAAGATACAAGCATAATATATACAAAATTAATTATGTACGATCGTGTGACACACGGTTGGTACAAGCTAAAAAACAGCAGACCTGGGGAAATCAAGCATAAGAATAAGCGCAGAAAAAATTTCCTTCAAAGATAAAAGAGTAAATCTCTTAAATGGTGAGAAATAATTGACAAGTTTAAAAGAATCTGGTAGCCTTTGGTACATTGAGAATATATAAGCCAGTGCATTTTTAACACAGAATAAGTTAATTAATTATTTCCAGGTCTTTTGACACGACTTTGTTAGAATTGTACCATTCTCAATTTCAGCGACCCACTATAGCTGACTGAGTAACAAGTACATAATTTCGTCAACAACTGCTTATTGTGTATAACGTATGCTATTGCTATATGAAAAATAAATTCATATATATATATATATATATATATATATATATATATATATATATATATATATATATATATATATATATATATATATATAACCCGTGAGAAAGGTTTATTTTAACATAAATTGTAATGTTACGTATGAAATATTGCAATGATTTGTAAATGAAAGGTACCATTGTATTCTAGGCAAGACTCCCTGGAAATTTCTTGTAATTTTCTGACGCTGCTAGCTTTCCTGGTATAGTTCAACCTATCGTATGCATAAAGAAAACCGTACGGGCATTGGTAAAGACTTGCTACATTCATCATTGAGTTAATATTGCATTTGTGGAGACATTTTTTTTTTTTGACACCTGCTGTGACGGTGCCTGTTTACTTATTTCACAACGTTGCTGATTTTCAAAGAAAACTAGGAAATCTTGGAAGATCGTATATCATCAGAAACTGTGTTCCTGATTATTATCTTTTACATTTGAACTGCATTCAGAGAAATCTTTCGAAATTCGTCGTTGAACTTCGGAATTCGTCGCTGAATGAAGTCACCGGCTTGTATTACCTTACAGAATTGGGTGAATCATTATTTATTACCTTACGGAATTGGGTGAATCATTATTTATAAGTGAAACTATTAACATTTTATGAATCTTATAAAATATTGTAAATCATTGTTATATGCTTGCTCACTATTATTTTCTTTTGCTGTTACGGGTTTGCTATTTTCTATTCTAACTGAATTAATACGGGAATAAAACGAGAAAGAAGATTTTATATAATCTACGTTTTGATATAGTTGACTGTAATAGGTATCTAGATCAAACTTTTTTTTTTTTTGAGGGGGGAGGGGGGATTCGAATTCTGGCTCTGGCGAATATGGTTAGATGATAGAAGAGGCGGGTCAATAAGTAAGTGATCAATGAGAGTGAAATGCGTGTAATAAATTTGAAGGAGATTTCAACTGTCTGTTATTGAAGAGAATGATGAAGGTTAATAAAGCCAAAAATCGTTTATGTAATTGATGTTACAAGGCTGAATACTAATGAAATAAATACAGTTGAAGCTGCTGAGATGAACTGTTTGAAGAGTATGTGAGAGGTAAGAATTGATTTGGTAAAAATTTTCAAGATATTGTTAAAAGGTTAATATTGGTAAGATAATTAATCTGATTATTTAAGGTGGTTTGGTCATATGGAGAGACTGGAAGACGATAAGTCAGTGAAACGTGAATAATTCAGAAGTGTAAGAAGCCAGGAGTGTAGGAAGGCTTTGTACCGCACATGTATCACACGCTTGCACACTGTAACAGTATTTTTTTTTTTTTTCATTTTTTTTTTTTTTTTTTTTGTATATCATCATTATCGCTCTCCCCTCGCACTGGTAACCTGTTTATGCCTGTATGTTCTAGATTCATTGTGTTTGACTTTTTGTGCCGGTCTTGACTAGAACGGATTGTATACATGCTGATGATCCGTCTAAATAAAGTGAGTTGCATTCTCCGATTCTAAGTCCTTAGCTAACTGGTTCATTCGCACAGCCTAAAAGGAAGAGATTTTATTTCCTGAAAGCATAAGAGAACTTGAAAGAGAGGGGTGAATGCTGCAGTGTGTGTAAAGTGATGGATGTGCTTTTGATGAGGTATCTGTTTAGGTGTATGAAACAACTAATGCCAGGAACTTTTTACTGCATAGGGGATTCGACCACGATTCAGTAGCTGGAGGATGGATGTGGCAATAGTTGTTCTGTTCTTCATCTGGAGACAACCCCAGTTATGGGAAAAATATAGTACATATATACATTATTGGAATGGTATAAACACTTGGTAAAATACTGGTATTATCCATATTATTCTTCAAATTCAGGCTTCACTCTTTGAAATAAGGAATCTATTAATTAATTGATTTTACTGTGATGATTCTACATGTAGACTGGATTCGTTTTTCCATGAAAGTAATGTACATTACACAGAATACCTCTCAGTATCATGGGATGTTTAGTGATTCGACAGCATAAAACAATGAGGCTACGAAAATATTTCACATTCGAAAAAGAATGATATCTTTATGTTATTTCTTCGTAAGGAGATCAGTCTTCTTGTTAATTCTACTAATTTGTTTTATGTTTTGTTTGTTCAAGGTGAGTTGCCTTTATTAGGATCTTAACTCAGCTCAGATTATTACTTTATGTTTTGAACCAACCATACGCCCTTATTCCTGACAAATAACTTCCAGTAGAATTACGCCAGGAAGACCTAATCTGGTGTTGGATGCCAACTCAAACAAACAAACCAACAAACTTCCCTTTAGGCCTCATCTCAGGCAGCTTAAAGTTAACCTCAACTTGAGCAATGGAGACAAGTTCAGAATAGCAAATGGGTTGACGCCCTGTCCTTATGTCAATAAAAGGCAGCCCGTGTTAGCCTACCTTGTGTACAAATGCCAGGATAAGTTCCATTAACATTTTCAGTGAAATCGGTAATTAAACTGGTAATAGGAATAACATTTATGGTTATCGTTGATAAATATGTGATGTTCATACTATCAAAACGATAACATATATTTTCCATAAGCAGGTTACGATATTTTCATTGGTAAAGAAACAGTTACTCATTAATCACATTGATCGTAAATCACGTAATCTGTTGAGGGCGTAAAAATACCTAGAAAATTGATTAATAAAGTTCATAAAAATTTCATTATTCAGGCTGTGATTAGGTCCATTCTCGTCACATCTTTTAATTGGCCTCGTTGAAATAATTTATATAGTTTCCATTCTCAGTTATTTGAGCAGATCTACCTTTTTCTGCTTTTTAGAAGAATTATTGAGAACCAACGCTCTCTCTGACTCCTAGATATATTCTGAATATTTCTCTTTCGAACAAAAACTTATGAAGAAAACACATAAATCACTGACGCTGAAAACCGATAACTGAGAAGGCGCGGGAAATACTTTGATTGGACAAGTGCTGCAAAACACCCTGAACACTCGATGTTTTCCCATCGTTCTTTTTCTTGTATATAAATTTTTGACGTAATTCGGCCTCTTGATGTAAAGAAAAATGAGATGTCATTTATTATTTCAACTGATTATTTATGTTTCCTGTTATTGCACTCAACTTGTATCTCTATAATTAGGAAGAAGAGTGATATTAAATTTAAACATCCATTGAATGACTCATTAAAAAAAAAATCAAATTATCTTACAGATATCATGGATCAAATCAATTCACCCGCGCTGATCCTGAAGATTCAGTAACTTGATTCTAATCGTTACATCTATCTATCTATCTATCTAAGTGACATATCTTCGACGTGGGCTATCAATTGCCTCCCTCTGATTCTGTCTCTAGCTCTCTGTATAAATTGTTCAGCTGTTACATTCTCATTTACATCCTCCAATAAGCTGTCCAGAAACTTTTCCTTTGCCGGCATCTTGCTCTTCTCCCCTCTATTTATCCCATGAGGCACAAAACTTTGATCTTTTCCCTTCTCATCACATATCCCAGAAATTCCATCTGCCTCCTTACTATCACTTTTAGATGTGATCTCTCATGATTCACTCTTCTCGATACCTCCTCATTTGTTACTATCTCAGTCCATGGGATCTTCAATATTCTTCTGTAAAACCCTAATTCAACTGCACGTGCTTTAATTTTCAAGTTCTTGTTCAATGTCCACGTCTCTGAGCCATCGGTAGACCATACATAGGTCAATTAAGTTTTCATACTGCTGAATGCATTTTTGCTATAGGTATGTTTATTTTATTTTTCACTACTTCTTGAATCATGTGTTACTATGCTACCTAGATATAAAAAGGCAGTTGTTTGTTTTATTGTTGCTCCGTCCATTATGATGTTGCAATTTGGAGGTTCCCTTTTTTTTTCATGCTTACTTTGGTAGTAGTAGTGGTGTTTCACTGAAGGTGGATTGTTTCTTCCTAATTTGCCAAAAAAAAAAAACCCAAAAAAGTTTATTGAGAAAGTCTTTTAAGATTTTCGGCAGTCAATCTTTCATGATTTCTTTAAATTCTTTCATTATGTTTTGTTTCGAGAATTTTCCTCTTTTCTGTTCTTTAACCGATAACTCCTATCTTAATTGGCTTGATGAAAACTTGAAGTCTTCCAAATTTCTTATTCCTGATCTTGATATTGATCTCTGGCACTTTCGTTCAAATAGCTCTCTAGGCATGTTGCATGAGATTTTCATAATTCTGGCCATTCTTAACATTCGAATCTTCCCTTACTATAATATCCTGTGTGTGGTAATAGGCATGCAGTTAATTCAACAGTCTTGCTTTCTGCATCATCAGCCTCAATACTATGACCAGATTGTGGAATGACCTTCTTAATCGGCCATTTTCATCGATGGAACTTCAGAAGGACAAACTTCCAGCGAATGGTTTAATGTTAAACAGACTAACATGAACCTGTCTTGGCAATTTTTATATGACATATCTATTTCTACGTTACTGATAATATATCTTATATATTTTCATTATTTTCATATAGTATATTCATTTCCTTTTTCTACGTTCCTATTTTTCCTGATTTCCAACTATAGTTGTAGCATAAACAGTAATATATATATATATATATATATATATATATATATATATATTATTATTATTATTATTATTATTATTATTACTTACTAAGCTACAACCCTAGTTGGAAAAGCAGTATGCTATAAGCCCAGGGGCTCCAACAGGGAAAATAGCTCAGTGCGGAAAGGAAAAAAGGAAAATAAAATATTCTAAGAAGAGTAACAACAATAAATATCTCCTATATAAACTATAAAAACTTTAACAAAACAAGAGGAAGAGAAATAAGATAGGAGAGTGTGCTCGAGTGTACCCTCAAGCAAGAGAACTCTAACCCAAGACAGTGAAAGGCCATGGTACAGAGGCTATGGCACTACCCAAGACTAGAGAACAGTGGTTTGATTTTGGAGTGTCCTTCTCCTAGAAGAGCTGCTTACCATAGCTAAAGAGTCTCTTCTACCCTTACCAAGAGGAAAGTGGCACTGAACAATTACAGTGCAGTAACCCCTTGGGTGATGAAGAATTGTTTGGTAATCTGTGTTGTCAGGTGTATGAGGATAGAGGAGAATATGTAAAGAATATGCCAGACTATTCAGTGTGTATGTAGGCAACGGGAAAATGAACCGTAACCAGAGAGGAGGATCCAATGTAGTACTGTCTGGCCAGTCAAAAGACCCCATAACTCTCTAGCGGTAGTATCTCAACGGGTGGCTGGTGCCCTGGCCAACCTACTACATATATATATATATATATATATATATATATATATATATATATATATATATATATATATATATATAAATAAACATATATATATATATATATATATATATATATATATATATATATATATGTATATTTATATATATATATGTATATATAAATATATATATATATATATATATATATATATATATATATATATATATACAGTATATATACATATATATATATATATTTATATATACAGTATATATATATATATATATATATATATATATATAACGGATTTTGAGCGAAGCGAAAAATCTATTTTTGGGTGAGATAGCCATGTCGTCCTGATGGAAGTTCCTATAGGGTAGCTTCCTAGGGTATATTACAACTACGGCGATATTCCCAGAGAATTTACCTTAAGGTACCAGAATTCTAACTCCTGGAGCGAGTATCCCTCGTGAAAGGGATATCGCGACATATCAGAGGACGTATTCTAGACACGTCACATGGCAATCTACGACCTGAACAGAGATTCGTCTCGTAGGAGGGAGATTGACGAGATACGAATTCGGGAAAGAAAAAGGGGAGCCGCTCCCAAGGCTTCCCTATCCCCCGATTCGTATGCGTGCCTGGCGCCAATCCTGGCGCCATCTGTATTCCTTGTAGCGTACACGAGGTGCTACAGATACTGTATGTAGGGAGGGGTCCTACAGCCCTTTCTTAGAAAGGCAAGGGCGGGTCCATCAGGACGACATGGCTATCTCACCCAAAAATAGATTTTTCGCTTCGCTCAAAATCCGTTTTTTGGGCTCAAGCCATGTCGTCCTGATGGAAGTGTACCAGAGCATTACTGTATCTGTGGATTCTCAGAACGTGCCGTACTCCCCGGAGATATTTATTCCCGGTCGACTAGACCTAGAGACCTAAGATGTTACCGTTATACATCTTTTCAACTAACTATAAACTATGTTAGAGCTTCCTGCCCCCTACAGGGAAGAGTCCTACTAGACTCTGGAAAGTCTCGAAGAGTACATATATCTATGTATGAATACCAGGCAAGCTAATATAGTGGTCTCGCCCTATATTAAGTAAAGCATAGTTTGTAAAGGACCACTGCGTCAATATGAAATATCGACCAGTTTTCCGCACAATACTTGTATTGGCCAAAGGTTTTATATCCGCATAGGAGGAAAACCAATGCAACATAGCTTGCATAAAGGAACAATTCTATTAGAATTATCCCAGATAAGGTACATAGAATGAATGCTCAATTATACCAATAAATTGACACAGGTGAAGGAGACGCAAGGTTCTCAAGAACAAGCTTATTGACAGACAATAAACAGACAGGTTAACCACAATTATACATATATATATAAGAAGAGGATAACCCAAAACTTTAAGCATAAGTATGATAGTAAACAGGGCTTGTTTGTCTGAAAGAAAAACATTAGATGCCACTTTTAAGATACCGAGGTATCAAAGTCATAAAAGCCTGTATTACAAATCAATGACATTAGCGTTAGAAACGCTCGGCACACATGTCTGTACTTATGCTAGGTTCACCTTCGGAAATGGAACAGTCTGGATGGGCAACACAGTGCCCTCACTTAGTTTGTAGTACAGTATGTAACTACACACTCACCCTGGAATTAATCGTCCCAATTAAGACCACTGTTCCTCGCAGAGTTAAACAGTAGGGTTAACACCGCGACCCACTGCTACCACAGATCTCTTTTAGTTCCTCTACTTGCTTCGCATAGTGGCGAAAGAACACTCTGGAAGACTTCCAGCCAGTGTATGAACGGAGATGTTCAAAATCCATGCAATTAAAGAAATTTAAGAATGAGGCAACTTTCCTCGGATCGTGACCTGCGGGTGTATTGTCAGGATCCGCTCTGCGAATAAAATATGTGATTTTTGCTCTGAGTTGATTCAGAGATAAATTTGAGCCTGATGTTTCTCCCCTGAATAGTTGACCACCCTTGAAGTCTGAAGTTCTATGAAGATAGACCTTTAGGCATTCTACTGGACATAGAGATGCATCTTCTTTCAGAGGGCAGATTCTCCAGGGACCCCACCTGTTGGTGGGTAACTCATTCTTGGCGAGAAACGTAGGATCCGGAAACAGGTTCAGTTCTTCCCCATCCAGGAACTGAACACGACCTGCCTCTCTCGAGAGGCTACAATTTCACTAACCCTGGCCCCGGACGCGAGTGCAAATTAGGAAAATAACTTTTTGTGTCAAATCCTTTAACGCACATTCTTCATTGCTCAACAGAGAAGCGAAATGAAGAACTTGTCTAAAGACCATGAAATGGGCTTTGGAGGTGCTGAAGGTCTGAGCCTAGCACAGGCTTTCGGGACTTTATTAAAGATCTCGTTACCTAGGTCGACCTGGAAGGCATATAGAATGGGTCTTGTCAAAGCAGACTTACACGCTGAAATCGTGTTCGCTGCCAACCCTTGACCATGGAGGTGGGGAAAAAAGATAAGCAGAAGTCTGTCAAGATCTCCTGCGGAATCTTCGCCTTGACAAAAGGCCACCCATTTTCTCCAAGATGACTCATATTGCCTTCTAGTAGATTTGCATTTATATTCCTCAATGAAGTCTATACTGGCTTTCGAAATCCCGAAACGCTTTCTCACCGCTAGGGAGAGAAAATCATGAACTGCAGGGTCCGGGTTTTCTGTAATGAAGCGCAGACAGTTGACTTCTGGACTCGCTGGGTCAGAACTGGATCTGGTAGTGGTACAAACTTCAGCTACAGTTCCAATGCCAGGAGGAACCACACGCTGTTCGGCCACTTGTGGGCCACTATTGCCGCTACCCTTTGAAGGATCTCAGTTTGTTGAGGACCCTCAACAGAAGGTTGTGAGGAGGGAACAGATAAATCTTGGACCATCTGTTCCAGTCGAGGGACATCGCGTCCACTGCTTCCGCTAAGGGGTCCTCGTACGGGGCACGTACAGGGGCAACTTCTTGTTGTCTTTCGTCGCAAAGAGGTCTATCTGCAGTTCTGGGACTGATTCAGAATGAAGGAGAATGATCCTGCGTCTAAGGACCATTCCGACTCTATCGGTGTGAACCTGGATAGAGCGTCCACTGTCACATTGCGGACTCCTTGAAGGTGAACTGCCGACAGGTACCACTTCTTCTTTTCCGCCAATCGGAAGACGGCCAACATCACCTGGTTGAGAGGTGGTGACCTCGATCCTTGTCGATTCAAGTATCTTACAACTACCTCGCTGTCTATTACCACTTTATGTGGAACGAATGACGCAGGGAGACTTTCTTTAAGGTAAGGAGCACTGCCCTAGCTTCTAGAAAGTTTTATGAGAAAGGTCTTGAATAGCCTGGACCAAGTCCCCTGGACTTTTTTCCGATGAGAGTGACCTCCCCATCCCTCCTTTGAGGCGTCTGAGTGAATCGTCACCGACGGGGGAGGTGGCTGAAGAAGAACCTGACTTCTATAGATGTCTGGCTTGGGACCAAGGCCTGAGAAGAGTACTTAGCCGAAGCGGCTGGTCTTCTCAGATCTCTTCACGCGTTTGATGCATAACTTCTCCAAACTCCGATTGCATCCTTTAGCTGTGCTCTTAGCACTGGGTCTGTCACCGAAGCAAACTGGAGAGAGCGCAGTACTCTCTCCTGCTCGTGTCTTGATATCCTTTCGGAATCTTGAAGTCTCTTGACAGAACCCGCTATCTCCTTCCTTTTCTTCGCTGGGGTGGAGAAACGGTGTGACAAAAGGTCCCAGTGGATCTTAGCCACTGGAACTTTTGAGATGGAGAAAGTCGAGACTTTTTCTGTTGATCTTGAAGCCTAGGTACTCTAGGAACTGGATCACTGACTGGAAGCTTGCAAGCATTCTGTCTCGGATGCTGCCCACACCAACCAGTCGTCCAGGTAGGCTACTACCTGAATTCCCTTTAGGCGAAATTGTTTGAGAGCTACGCTCGCAAGCTTCGTAAAAATCCTTGGGGCTATGTTTAGCCCGAATGGCATGGCTCCGAAGGCGTATAGTCTTCGCTGTAGCCTGAACCCTAGGTAGGGGGAGAGTCGATGGCTAATTGGAATGTGCCAGTAGGCATCTGACAAGTCTATAGAGACGGAATATGCCCTCTTGGGCAGTAAGGTCCTTATGTGTTGCAGTGTTAGCATTTTGAATTTGCAATTCACTATGAACTTGTTAAGTGGCGACAAGTCCAGAATGACTCTGAGCTTTTCCGAGTCTTTCTTGGGAACACAAAACAGCCTCCCTTAGAAATTGATGGGCTTCACCCTTTTTCTCCAACCGTTCTTGAACGTACTCCTCCATAACGGGGGTGGAGTGTTGGAAAAAACCGAAGGTACGGGGGTGGAGTGCTGTACCAGCTCCCGCCCAATCCATTCTTGAGTAGGCTGTGGGCCCAGGGATCGAAGGTCCACCGATCCCGAAATTTCAGAAGTCTCCCTCCTACCGGTATC
Source organism: Palaemon carinicauda (assembly GCF_036898095.1). Classification (NCBI taxonomy): domain Eukaryota; kingdom Metazoa; phylum Arthropoda; class Malacostraca; order Decapoda; family Palaemonidae; genus Palaemon; species Palaemon carinicauda. Next base: position 134,993,458 of record NC_090730.1, read on the forward strand.
ACCTCACTTGGACTGCCGTCCTGAGGTCTTGCCTTCCTGACCACGACCACCCCTGAATCCCCTTCCCCTTGAGGGGCGTCTAGACGAGCCTCTGGCTGCTCCTCTAGGCTTTGCTCGGAAGGAAGTAGACTGCCCTTCGAACGCTGGGGTGAATGCCGTGGACTGTGTCGACACGGCCTGGGGTACCCACTGAAAGGTGGTCGGGGTTTGTGCCACGATCTGGGGCACTGGGGGCAATGGCAATTGCAGTTGCTGTTGCTGTCTAAGAGGCTTGGCTGGCCGAGACGGTAGCCTAGTCCTCATAGTCTTCCTCTTTGGTTGAGGACCCTCATCCGGGGAAGACTTTCTTTTGATAGCCAGGTCCCACTTCTGGAGAAGGTTTCTATTCTCCAAGGTGGCTTTATCAAAAACTTCTTTGACCAAGTCGGTAGGGAAAAAGGTCTTTTCCCCAAATGTTGGAGGAGATTAGTTTCTTTAGCTCGTGCCTCACTGTAGCCGAGGTAAACACGAACTCCCTACAAGCTCTCCTTGCCTTGACGAAGCCATAAAGGTCCTTCGTCACTGTGGCCAGATGAGGCTTGGCCACTACCATGAACATTTCATGGACCTTGGGGTCACTTGCCATCGTCTCGAGAGTAGTCTGAAGAGACATTGAGGCAGTCAGTCTTTCTTTTGTATCGAGTTCACTTCGCAAAAGAAAGTCAGACAGCTTAGGGGGGTCCTTGCCGAACTGACGTCCGGCAATATCAGCCTCCAACTTTCCACTTAGAACGTAAGATGGACGTCCTTCCAATCTTTGTGGTCCATAGGCAGGGCCAGCGACAAGGGTTTACACTCCTCTAGGGAGGGGCAAGACTTGCCGGCCTCGATTGCTTTTAGTACAGCCAGAAACCCTTTCTGTAAAAAGGGGGAAGGCTCTAGTAGGCGAGGACACAAAGGAAGGGAGCTTCCTATTCAATGCAGCTACCTTTGAGTTAGAGAAGCCCCTCTCTTTCATCGAAGATGAAAGTAGAGCTTGAGCCTTAGCATGGTCATCACTATGACTTCCTTCGGCTCTGCCTCCTCCTTTGAAGCTGGTTCCTTCCTCAGCCGGACATAACAGTCCGGATATGGTGCCTTGCTGGGCCAGAATTCCACCCTCCAGGGGAACTGAGCCCAGCATATCCGAGATGACGATCTTTCCAGTCGTCATCGACATGTGCTCAGCATACCTCCATGGGTTAGCATCCGAGCACAAAGGAAGGTCTTTCACATTGAGCTTTTCTGGGGCCCATGTGATTCTGCAAGGCACTGCATTCGCAGTTCCATTGCAGCCGCCTTCTCCTGATTCTCCTTCTGCATTTGTTGGATCATTCCAACAATAGAAGAGAGGGCCTGTCCCAGCTCTACTGGGAGACCGGCCGATGTAGAGGGACTTGAACTTCATCCTGGGCTTCTGCAAGGAGGTCTTCCTCCTGACACCCGTCCACATCAGATATCCTGTCATTTAGCTGGATGTCTTGCATCGCGACCGCGACTTCAGCATCCACCTGGATCTGAACTTAGGGGATCTCCTCTTGAGGCTGGGGAATCACTGCCTCAGCTGATGCCTTAGGGAAAAGATACGCCCTCATCTTCTCACTTGGAAGATAAGGGCCAGAAGTGTACTTTTGGAAGCCCCTTACCCAGGTACGAAGCTTCTTCCTAGCTATTTAAATGTCTCATTAATCAGGTTAGTGCACACAGTACATACCTGAGGGTCCCAATACCGGAGATCATCCTTGGAGACAGCGTATGCTGCGTGTCTCCTACAAAACTCATGTCCGCAGAGGTTCTTGCTGCTGACATTGCAGAAAGCACTTCCCCACTTCGGAGTGTCCTTCTGTAAAGAGAAGAAATTTCCATGAGTATCAAGTGAACTATGTATCACTGGATATGCATAGTATAGCATAACAATTCATAAATGAAAGACACACACTTGTGTTTCCCTCACAACCCATTGTTGCAGCCTTCCAGATAATAAAATCAAAAATGGTTTATCTCTACTAGAGTAACCAATGCAAGGTTTCCATAGGAAACAGGTGGAGCTCACACCTAGGCAATGATTTTAAAAATCCTGGATAATAGACGGGGAAGAACTCTGCTTCCTGTCTGAGGGCAACAGCAAAGGGCTGTGTAAGAAAACACAATAGTGTTAGAAGATACAGTGCTGTACCTAAACTTTTACTATAGTTTTCTTCTTACTGTATATGCTATACAGAAGAATACTAGTACAGTATAGGAGGATGTGTGCCGGCCTGCCTTTGCCGGCCGGCACACACCACAATTAGCTTTAAAGTATACTACTTAACAGCTATAGGGCGGCAGCCCTCTGGTTCAAATGCCTGTGCCGGCGGCAGCAGCTGCCGGCCAGCAACAGCCAGTGTTGGCTGGCAATGATTGCCGGCCAGCAACTACACAAGGTAGTACCCAGCTGCCGGCCACACTCTTGGTGACCGGCAGACAAGGACTGACATAAGCCGGCCGGCAAAGGTACAAGACCGATGCCAGCCGGCAGCAAAAGAACCAGAAGACTACCCCTGCCCGGCTGCCGGCCTCATAGGCCGGCAGCCGGCCTCATAGGCCGGCTGCCGGGACAGGTACAGCACTAGAAGAAAATAGAATGGATGCCGGGATAAGAGTGTACACAACCCCCCCAGCCCGGCAACCGAAAGAGTGCATATAAGGAAGGGGAGAAACTTAATTCAGGCTTCCTTGACCAATGCCGTCCGGCTCTGCCGGCAGGCATGGATGAGGGACCAAGAGAGGTCCGGGCAGCACTCGAAAACATAAGACCCTTGCCGTCCAGCGTCTCTGCCGGCCGGCAATGGGCTTAGTCAATCCAAATCCCAACCTATACTAGGTCCAGAAGTAGAATGACATATGGTACAGTAATACCCCTGCCGGCCAGCTCTGCCGGCCGGCAAGGTACAGTACAGTAATGGCTAGGCCATTACGGAGATAGAGGGGGAAGGGACAAGAGGGTCCTGCCAACCTTGCTTTAGTGACAGATCACCCGTAGCCAAGAACTCTGTCTTAGCCTAAGGGAGATCTAAGGGAAAGGGCCAGCGCAGTAGTATAATACCTGCCAGCTTCCAGAGCACCAAAGCAAGGAAGGCGTTGCAACTCCCAAGGGAAGATTTATCCTCCCCGAGAACAGCAACAGGACTTAGTCTGGTCGATCACACAAGAAGGAATCATAACTACAGAAACCTTCGACAGTGACCTAAGGGAGCTCAGCTCCCTTTGTAAGTGTTAGGTCAGCGAGGGAGACTCTGCCCCAAGCCAAACAACACGGACTCAGACTAAAAACTCTGTTGTTCTGACCCTCTTTGAACCAGACTCTGCTGGAACAGGAAGGTACAGTAACACCCTAGTATAGTTTTATCGAAAATAAATTCGGAAAAAACCACTTAGGGATAAGCCCAAGGCTTAAACAGAGGGAAAGGGATTGCATACCTTCTCCGAAGAAAAGAAAGCAACCGGGGAGTATGATAAAGTATACTAAGGCTCCATAAGCAATTAGCCTAGGCACCAAGAGAATCGATTACCTAATTCACCGAAACTCTCACGTATACAATCTTGGAAATATTCCACACAGTCTAACATGTATAAAATATAGCCTAAAGCTTCAATAAAATTTTAATTACACTCGGAAAAACCATAATCATGCATTAAGTACTAGAACCAAACGACTAGGCTACATGGCCTAGCGTAGGCCAGAATGGCGAATACTTCGCCAAATAATACTAAGCACGAAAGGAAATCCTATGTAAAGCTAAATAGCTAAATTTTATTAAGCAAAACAACCAGGAATGTCACTCTGACTAACTAATTTATACCTAGCGAGTGACAGTGTCCAGGACACCTCTGGTAGGCTACGGCTCTTGTATCAAAGATTAATCCTATTAATCACTCAAAATTTTACCAAGAGCCTACATTTATACATAACAGACACTATACTCAACTTATCCGAGGTCAACGAAGACGAAGAAGCCATGAAAAGCTGAATAAATCCAAGATTTGCGAGAAAAACAGGAAAAAACACCGAGTTGTTAAGCTACGCAAAAAGGAATACAGATGGCGCCAGGATTGGCGCCAGGCACGCATACGAATCGGGGGATAGGGAAGCCTTGGGAGCGGCTCCCCTTTTTCTTTCCCGAATTCGTATCTCGTCAATCTCCCTCCTACGAGACGAATCTCTGTTCAGGTCGTAGATTGCCATGTGACGTGTCTAGAATACGTCCTCTGATATGTCGCGATATCCCTTTCACGAGGGATACTCGCTCCAGGAGTTAGAATTCTGGTACCTTAAGGTAAATTCTCTGGGAATATCGCCGTAGTTGTAATATACCCTAGGAAGCTACCCTATAGGAACTTCCATCAGGACGACATGGCTTGAGCCCAAAAATATATATATATATATATATATTTATATCTATCTATATATATATATATATATATATATATATATATATATATATATATCTATATATATATACATATTTATATATATATATACATATATATATATACACATATTTATATATATATGTATATATATATATATATATATATATATATATATATATATATATATATATATATATATATATATATATATGGTTGCTTGCATGAGAGTAGTATTTATTTGTACAAGTACGAGGAAATGTAAATGACACTATGATGAATAATTAAGATTTGGCCCTCAGGTGATTTAGATTCTCATTAAAGGTACTTAAAAGTTACAACACACATAACATTCCAAACAAGGTTTATTTTCTTAAATAGGAAGTTAGCGACATGTATGTGATTAAAATTCGAAAAAATACTTTCACAGAAAGCTCTCCAAAGACCATTTTATGTAATATTATAAATTAATTTTCAAATGATATATATAACTGTTGGTATAATTGTCATTCAAGGTACACGGAAGGTACAAATCACAAACTATTAACGATTCAAGAAAGGGCATTGGGGGCCACCTCATCCCTAAAGATTTTCTGAGATACTAGAAGTTTGGGGTCTCTGGCACTAACGTCTATAAAGGGGAAAGCAGGTCCATGATAATATTTATGCACACATACAAACATATATATATATATATATATATATATATATATATATATATATATTATATATATATATACATATGCAACAACAATAAAAGTGCCAACCTTAGTTGGTGATGGTGGGAGATGCTTGTCTGATCGTTCACAGCAAACCAACCTAGTATGGGTGGCCTTGATTAGTACAACTTTGCTGATCATAGCGATACAGAAATACGTCAAGGTATCCCCACTCAGAAAGGTTATATATATATATATATATATATATATATATATATATATATATATATATATATGTATATATATGCTATATACATATATATATATATATATATATATATATGTATATGTATATATATATATATATATATATATATATATATATATATACATATATATATGCATATATATTTACGTGTGTGTGCTTGTGTGTAGGAAAAGAAATGGTCACAAAAATTAGAAGAAAATTCACAAGATTTCAGCGTTGCAAATCCTTGAATTCTACTTAATTCTTCTTCTTCTTCTTCTTCTTCTTCTTCTTCTTCTTCTTCTTCTTCTTCTTCTTCTTCTTCTTCTTCTTCTTCTTTTTTTTTTGTAATCGAATTCAAAGTAGAAACAAAACTGTGTCTGTTTAACCTGTGGCAACAGCAATGCAGTGCAGTAGCGTAACCTTGCTATTATCGTATTTCTATCTCTCCTTATCAGCGGCATGGAAAAATCAAGAGAGCTTATCGTTAATCCTAAGAAAATTGAATAACCTCGAAGTGTCCTGCTTTGTCAGTTATATATATCGCCTTATCTTGTGCTGGCGTGGGGTTTAGTGAACATAACAGCTGCGATGAAATGTTTAGTTTTGCAATCAATACATTGAAACTATTTTTCAAGTTAGTTTTTATTGAGTTAAATCAATCGCAGCTTATTTTAAGGTTCACTACAAACTTGCATGTATTTAGTTATTGGCCAAAATGTGATTTTCTTCACGCACTTAATTTTGAAAACATTTCCGTACTACAAACTTTATAGCTAGAATCATTTCACGTTTGCCAGGAAAAAGACTTGTGTACCCAGAAATTTTTCAAATTAAAATTTAGGTTTTTCATTTTTAAAAGCGCAATTGTTAGTGGACCCATTTCTACTTATAATGATCGTCACAGAAATTATACAAATTTACGTGTTTTTTTTTTTTTTTTTCTTTTTTTTTTGTAAAGTATGCTGTCAATTAGAATAATAATCTTAGGGAAGTATTATCATATTCTTTTTTTTATAAATTATTAGCATTCGCAGGCAGTGTGAAAATAGAAACATATCTCATATTTTTTCTCTGCAACATATTATACAAAAACATATCAAGAAAAAACATTCAAACTGCATATACGGTATGAATGTGTGTATATATATATATATATATATATATATATATATATATATATATATATATATATATATATATTTATATATATATACATATATATATATATATATATATATATATACATATATATATATATATATATATATATATATATATATATATATATATATATATATATATATATATATATATATTACGGCTGGCGAATTACGTAACCTCCCAAGCTCCAAACTCATCTGTTTATGTTACATAAGTCTGTTACACTTGCAAAATACCCAAGCTTTTATACAACTCTCACACAACAATATACAAAAACACTGAATATCCAAAGGTCTCTTACGTACTCTCAAAACGAAACTGGGTGATTATTTTATAAGAACTATTCAAAACAACCTCTTACTTCGTTTTTTGTCAGGGATTACGAGCAAGTACTGTAAGAAATATGGGTGATCGAAAATACACACTTTACAAAATAAATATATTCTATGAAAAACTACAACACTAATGCAAAAAGGATTAACACCAAAATTAAATTACTCGAAATATTAAATCTGAACAAAACCTTAAACTAAGACAAGAAAGTATTTTTGAAGGAGAATTATAGAATCACTTGTTTCACTGGAAATTAATTTACAAAAATATTCAATCTTGATAATTAATGGAAATAGTTAACACTTTAACACTCTAATGAGTAAATACTAAATGAAATTTACGTAAAAGTAACTGATACACTCACGTCATTTGGATCACACGAGGTAAATGAACAGTTAAGCCAAAATAAATACACTTCACTTTTTAGCCTAAATCTCATAGGGCCAGTTGAAAAAAAATATAATATACAAATACTTTCAATAACACAATACACTTGAAATGTCGTTCAATGGATTTATCAATGTTTGAACACACTACACACGGTATGTGTTGGATAGAAATTGTTAATCACGTTTGAGTGGGCACACACTTAACGCACTTAAGAGGAGAGAGGATGTTTGCTCTTTCAAAGGGATAGGCTGGATCTCTTCTGTTGCTTACGATTTCCTAGGGGCACATATATATTGACTTAAAACTTATAGATAATTCTAAATAGATTATTCTCGTGGCCTGGGGGCGAGGTATAGCTGCCCCAAAGTTGCCAACTTATTAAGTAGCAGACAAATACCAACGCACAAGCGAGGAAACTCTCTCTCAGCTAACTCCCCCCACCTACTCCTCGAAACATTAAAAAAAAGATACAACTAACTCAGGGGTTTTCAAGAACATTCTAACCACGTGGAAATATAAACATGATGTAATACCTTGTAAACATGGCGTAAGCCCTCGTGTTCATATCTCGTATGTGTCGAACACCATACCTATGAAATTACAAAAGACTTCTTAGGAAAATACCAGAAATAAAAAAAATTATTCTTAAAAACAACGTAGATTTACATATACTGACTTGAATGAAATATACGATTAAATCAATGAGGAAGATCTTATGCAATTTTACATACAAGCACTTAGACCTACATGAGAGAAACTCACCTTACAAAATGGCTTTACACCTCTTAAATATGCAAATGACATATATAAATAAAATATTTACTCTACAATATACCAGATTCCTAAGAATATATATATATATATATATATATATATATATATATATATATATATATATATATATATATATATATATATATATATATATATATCCCTTCTACCCCCAATGGCCGTACTGGTACGTTTCATAAAACTCCTCCCTTAACCCCCATGGACGTACCGGTATGTTGTTGCAAAAAGCTGCTATTTGTATTTTTTTTTCATACTTTTGATACCTGTATGAGAAACTTCAGGCATTTTCCATAATAATGAGACCAACCTAACCTCTCTATGACGAAAATTAAGGCTGTCAGCTCAAGATAGAGACGGTTATCGAAATCTAACCGAGGCCCTTTGCATCAATAGGCGTAGGAAATGATGATGATGAAATATGTATATATATATATATATATATATATATATATATATATATATATATATATATATATATGTATATATATATATATATATATATATATATATATATATATATATATACATATATATATATATATATATATATATATATGTATATATATATATATATATATATATATATATATATATATATATATATATATATATATAAGGAAGGACCACGCCCGCTGTTTTCAAGATTTCTTGGGGTACTCATGATGTTAGCATCGTTAAATAGAAGTAGTGTGGAAAACCGGATATTTTCTAGGCGTCATTGCTCAAACAAAGAAGAGTAAATACATTATTATTATTATTATTATTATTATTTGCTAAGCTACAACCCTATTTGGAAAAGCAGGTTGCAAAAAGCCCAAGGTTCTAACGGGAAAAAATAGTTTAGTGAGGAAAGAAAATAAGGAAATAGATGAACTACATGAAAAGTAATGAATAAATTATATAATTAAGATTTGTAACACCGTTAGAATTTATTTGTTATATATAAACTATGAAGAGAGACATGGCAGCCTTTTCTACCAAAAAAAAAAAAAAAAAAAAAAAAAAAACATTCGCTGCATGTATGAACTTTTGAAGTTCCACCGACTCAACTGCCCGATTAGGATGATCATTCCACAATCTGGTAACAGATGGAAAAAAACCACTAGAATACTGTGTAGTACTGGCCCTTATAATGGAGAAAGCATGACTGTTAGAATTAACTGCATACCCAGTACTACGTAAAGGATTTTACAGTCCACGAAGATCTGAAGGCAAAGATGGTCGTAATTATGAAAAATTTTATGCAACATGCATAAAGACCTAATTGAACGACGGTGCCTGAGATAAATATCAAAATCAGGAATAAGAAATTTAAAAGACCGAAAATTCTTGTCTAACAAATTAAGATAAGTGTCAGCAACTGAAGACCAAACAGGAGAGCAATAATTGAAACAAGGTAGAATGAAACAATTAAAACACTTCTTCAGAATAGATTGATCACTGAAAATCTTAAAGCCCATTTTTGCGCAATTGTAGAAAAAATAGACCATGTTTGTTTCTCAAAAGTAAATTTGCAATCAAGAATCACTCTAAAAATTACTTGAAATTTTAAAGGATTCGTATAGGGTTAAAGAAACATTAACATTCTAGAAATCTGGATGTTGAGGAGCATCCGTCCCCGACCTACTTATCTCTTTTAAGGGATTGAGAAGCCCCAGATCTAGATTAGGAGATGGAATTGAAGCAAAAAGAGTAGCATCATCTGCATATAGAACGAAATTGTTTTCTACGGCAAGCCACATATCATGTGTAGCCTATATAGTATGAAAAGTAATGGACGAAGAATGTAAGGGTGTACAGAATAAATTTAGAGAACATAAGTTACAACTAATAAAAAAAAGCATAGTAGTAGAATAAAGATATAAAGAAGAATAAAAAGATGGTTTACTGGGAAGCAAACACGTTTCATAGATATCAAAGCTTTATTTTTAATACATTTTTTTTTTACATCCTCTATTCAACCCTGTCTAGGCTTTCCTCTCTCCTCTCTTTCAGTTCTCATAAAGTATGCACCCTTTCCACATGACAGCCACATCAGAATACTTTGATTTAATTTTGCCAGACCTTTCACCACTACTGTTATCATTACATTTCTAACACTGGTAATTCCTTCCATTTTACATATACTATGCAAATAGTTAATGAAAAAATATTTAATATTTTTTTCTTTAATTTTAATTCAATGTTCACACTCTCCTTCCATAAAGGAGAGTAGACTCAACAACTCTCTCATACGTTCCAAACTCGACTTCCACTGAATATATATAAATATATATATATATATATATATATATATATATATATATATATATATATATATGTGTGTGTGTGTGTGTGTGTGTGCATGCATGTATGTATGTGTGTGTGTCTGTGTCCGTGTCTGTGTGTGGCAATTCAGTTAACTCGCTTTTCTCTGTTTTATGATATCAAGCCATTCTCGAGGCAGAGCAGTACATATGATTGTAATACTTAATTATACAAAACTAAAAAAATGGAATTTGTAAAGGTTAGTGATAGGTAAGTTAAACATTATTCAGAATAATATGTAACATGTGAAATATAAGTACAGAGTAAATTTCATTAGGATAAGAATATTAAAACAAAGTAAAGGTGGCGCCTGTAAATTAGTGATATTTGGCCAAGATTCGGATATTAGTTTTTCTTTACAGTTTAACAGCCCCTTTGTATGTTTAATGGTGAAATTAAATTTGGAAGTATAATACTCATATCTAAATTTTAGTTCTCATGCATTACATAGTCCTTACAATGAAGATAAGTCAACGGATACACTGTAATACGAAATTAGTCTATCAGTTCACCTTTGACTATAAAGTTGTTTTCCAATTGAAATTTGCTTAAAATTTTTTTTTTTTTTTACAAGTTGGTGATTGCCGAGCTGTCCAAAAGGATGCTCTGTTCAACAATGAATTTATTTGATTTGATTTGAAATTATTATTATTATTATTATTATTATTATTATTATTATTATTATTATTATTATTATTATTATTATTATTATTATCACTTGCTAAATTACAACCCTAGTTTGAAAAGCAGGTTGCTATAAGGCCAGGGACTCCAAAAGGGAAAGTGGCATAGTGAGGAAAGGAAATAAGAGATGTAATGTAATAGTACAATACTTTAGATATCATCCCAAGGGCAATGGCAGTAAATTCACAGTAGAACATGTAGAAAATAATATTCTAGATTAATTTCTTAGAAATTATCCTTAACAGAACAAACTAAAACAAGAAGTCATAGTTAATAATTGACAGGAAATCAGTTTCAATACTCTGTATATGGTCTACGGTATCGCTGATATGCTGCGTAGATTAGTGAAAGAATTAGAACAATTGAGACGAATAAAACAATTTCAAATTATTCGTAGGAACAATTTGGAAATATCGTAATGAGAAAGCAGCCTTGGGTATTTTCATGGGTAGTGTGTATAATAGAACGGTTCAACTACTTATTTGGAAAGTGGTAGAGATATAAAAGAGATAAATGATCAAGCATGTAAACAAGAAATGCAGCTGATGATATACAAAACCTGTAAATTAAATTACTAAGATATCATTTTACTTCTTAATCTATAATGGACTATATAATATTGGTTCGGATAGAGTAATTCTGTGCTGTTTATCAATGTTGGGCTCTAAATGACTTTACTTTCATTATCTTGCCAGTAGCATACCAAACCTTCTTCCCATTTACACAACCATTCATGTCTTTCTTGTTTCTTATATATTGAACTTTAGCGCCAAAGAGTGAAATTTTTTACACCTGTAATAATTTAAATACTCTTTTCATAGAAAAAATCTATCTATACATGCAAAAACATTACAAATAATGTAAACTGTAGCCTATCTGTCATTTGGTACCTTCAAAACAAAGTGGCGAGGGAACAAAATGATAGCTTTTGACTAAGGTCACCCATGCTTGTGTAGTCTTGAGTATTCTTGATCTTTCACTCTGTAAGAGAGAGAGAGAGAGAGAGAGAGAGAGAGAGAGAGAGAGAGAGAGAGAGAGAGAGAGAGAGAGAGAGAGAGAGAACCAACTGTTTTCGACCCTAGATCTTAAATCGGGTTATCACCATATTACACTTGATCCATTGTATAGAGAAAAACTGCATTTGTAGCTGGTGATTCATTGTATTCCTTTAATACTTTACCCTTCGGGTTAAAGAACGCACCCGCGCATTCACGATTGATGATGAGCGTATTTGCTAGTTTGGTAGGAAATGCTGTGTTGATTTATTTAGATGATATAATTATCTTAGGAGACACTGTAGAAGAACTTATGGCTAATTTTGTTAAAGTATCCGAGACTTGAAGTAACCTATGGACTTTGTGACTGTTGACAACCTTGGCAATTAATCTCTACCGACCTATAGATTGAGGCAATGGACTGAGATTGACCAACATCACAGTGAATCCATCCCTCAGCCAAGTGAAAATCTCCCCAATGGCACTACATTTAGCCAAAAAGACTGGGTTACAATCAATTATGCTACACCAAGAGTTGGAAGAACTGGGAGTAATTTGCCCAGGTGGGGCCTTTCTGAGAGTCTTCAGTACACCTTTGGAGAGTCCATCCAATCTATGAATCACATACCCCAAAGTTGCATGAGAAGTCCAAGGTGTTCTGATAACGATCTCATAGAAGCTAACCGAACTGCTCTCGATTAGCTACAGTGATAGCGTGATAAGATATGATGATGATGACTGGGAAAACAGTCTCTTATACATTGGCGTGCAATAATAATAATAATAATAATAATAATAATAATAATAATAATAATAATAATAATAATAATAATAATAATAATAATATTGAGAAGTTATCCAATAGTAATAATAAAAAAAAATAACAATAATAATAATAATAATAATAACAATAATAATAATAATAATAATAATAATAATATGTCAAGATATATAAGTACAGTACACTACATATAACACCTAGTTCTACAAAATATGTCAAACAAATATGATTAAATTGAGAATGAAAATAGATTCACCAAACATTATCAAAGCATGCTAGCTGCTAGCGTGTCATCTGGAATTGTGTCGTGAGAAAATACAGCATCTGTCTCTCCTTTTTAACTGCAATGAATCAAGTTATTATTTCTAAAAGGAAGATTTTCACCACCATAAATAAACGAGTGAAATTATTCATGACAGCGAGGACTGACTGACAGATGATAATTTATCATTGAAACAAGATATGTATTTTGGTTTTAGACAAAATTATAAATGCTTATAAAAAGGAAATCATGACAAGAATAGCTTAGGATGTAATGGTTATCATGATAATCTTAATTCTTCTTCGTTCCAATACCCATTACATTTTCTAATGATTGTGCTTTTATGAAAAATTAATGTAGAATATTACTAGAAATCTAATGATTCTAAAAAAAATATTAGCCCAAATCAACTAAAGGGGAAAAGTAATATTAATGTGAAGAAAACCACACACAAACACACACACATACAGTATATATATATATATATATATATATATATATATATATATATATATAGTCAGGATTAAATGTCAATTGGTTACACAGATTATGACTAATTAAGGTATATATCAGTCACCTACGTGGATCACTATACCATAAATAATTATAATAAATTTTCATTGAATACTTAGCAATTGGTATCTAGAACTTTCTAAATTATATACAGGATCAATTTCACTCACATACAATATATATAAACACATACACACACACACATTATATATATATATATATATATATATATATATATATATATATATATATATATATATATATATATATATATGTTTATATATATATATTACAGTATATGAGTGAAATTGATCCTGTATGTCATTTAGGAAGTGTGTTTGCGTGTGTTTGCCAACGGTTATATAGGGGGATGATGAACTTGGTGGAGTAACAAGATTTTTGGTGAGGAGGAAATGCAATCCTAAATCTCTGGCAGCACGGTGACGGATAGGGTTTACGACATTAGACAAGCTGCCTATTCGACTTCTACTGTCGATACCTGGCGGATGATCTTACTGGCAATAGTATGGACCGGCAGGGGTCACTTGCCTTAGATAGGCATTGAGAATCACAAGGAAATGGCTATCCTTTGATGAATCTAAAAACCTCTGTGGATTTAGTCATTCTGTGGAAAGAAAAATGACAGAATGGCCCATTGTCCCGGGCGTAGCAGGGCGCTAAGAATCACCCAGTTCATAAATACTACAGAAAAATTAAAAATTGGTAATTGGAATGTTAGAACCATGAATCAGATAGGGAAGTTACAGTTAATAGCGAGTGAATTTATGCAATATAGTTTGGATATCTTGGCCCTAACTGAAACACGTTGTAATTGGATTGGTGAGGAAATCTTAGACCAAGGCAATATATATATATATATATATATATATATATATATATATATATATATATATATATATATATATATATATATACAGTATATATATATATATGTATATATATATATATATATATATGTATATATATATATATATATATATATATATATATAAATGTGTGTCTATTCAGGAAAGTAAGATGGAGTTGTAAGAAAAGGGGAAGGAATGATGATGACACCAAAAGCAGAATAACCGTTGACCGAGTAGACAGCGGTGTGACGGGCCGAGAGAGGGTTGTGAACTCAAAGGCAGGATGCAATCAACTGAGTACTTTATTAAGGAACACTCTCCTTTATATACAAAACCTCAAGGCAACAGGAAAATACATGTTCGAGAAAGTGACAATGTTACAGAGGAAAACCGGAGACATGATTATTCAGGTTCTTTTTAGTGCGAGGGAAGAGCGCAGATACAAGCATAATATATACAAAACGATGTGTAAGGGTGACGACCATGGGCTGGAGGCCTTTTGGCAAAGGCCCAATTCCTCCATTTCGGCGAATGTCTGTTTGGCGGCTGCCAATCGTTCCGGTGCCAGACGTCTGAATTTTGCGAAGACTGGGGGTCCCGTCGTCTCGATATGGTGATAAATACCGTGCTTGGCTGGAACCGTGGGCGTTTGGTGAAGTTCTGGACGGAAAACTTCCAGGTACGACGTGAGGAGGTGGGCGTAGGCCTCCGTGGGTGCGGTGATGTGGAGAGCGAGGTTAGAGGGGGCGGGTTGAAGAGGTGTCGACAAGTACGAGTCTGCGTTGACCAATCGTCGGTGGGCGACATCGACCAGAAGGTGGAAATGAGAGAGGAAATCCACACCGAGGATTAGCATTGTGACATCAGCAACGAGAAACTTCCAATTGAATTTACCGTTTCCGAACGATAATGTGAAGTTCTCGTAACCGTAGGTGGGTATCGCAGATCCGTTGGCAGCTACCAAGCGGACGTCGGCAGATGTAGACAGACTACGTCGTGCCCTGAAGAGTTCCCTTGGCAAAAGAGAACGACAAGCACCCGTGTCTACCAAAAATCGCACGCCCGTTCCTGCATCCTGTAAAAAGAAAAGATTAGAAACACGGGAGGCCACCGCCACGAACGATGGCCTACTTATACGTTTTTTGGCCACTGACAATCCTCGGCACATTTCTTCACGGTTGCCCCGAATCTGAAGTGATAGTAGTAAAACTGCGGCGGATAGGAGGTAGTAAGTGGCTGTAGAAGTCGTTCGTTGGGGCGCGAGCGATTGGTGGGTGGTGGGCGGCTTTGTTGCTGCTTCGGCACGTCACGGGGTAGGCGTGTATGTCCTACGGCATACATGTCAGCTTCGGTTGACGTTGAATAGGCATCCTCTTCGTCAGGGGTGGAGGCGTTGATGGAGGTCTTGAAGTGGCTGTCCATAAGGGCGTCGACTTTGGTCATCAAGTCCTTTATGGGCAAACTATCGACATCGGGTATGGCAGCGCGTATAGGTCCGGGTAAATGGCGTATCCAAAGGCCACGAATTAGGTTCACCTCACGAGGAGAGCCGTCTGCGGCAGGTTGAAGGCGAGCGATACTGGTCATTTCCCTGAGGGCAAGCGAAGCCCTTTGGTCCCCCAACGGTTGTTGAGAGAGCTGAAAAAGCTTTGCTATACGGGCGGCTGGCGACGGCGAGTACTGCTGCAGAAGGTATGTTTTGAGGGCGTCATACGCTATTGGGGTGTCTCCTTGTTCACAAAGCCAGTCGGATATTTCTGGGAAGGTGTCCTCGGGTATCACCGCGAGAACATAATCCGCTTTGGTGGTTGAGCGAGTCACGCCCCCGATGCAAAACTGGACTTCTGCGCGCTGAAACCAAGCAAACGCCTCTCCGCTGGCAAACGATGAAAGTTTGAATGGAGCGGCCGCAGCACCAACTGCCGTAGAGTCCGCCATAGTACCAACGATGGAGGGGCGAGGGGGTGGGGACGGAAGGCGGTGGGAGCGAGTCGACTTTCGGGGTCACCAATGTGACGGGCCGAGAGAGGGTTGTGAACTCAAAGGCAGGATGCAATCAACTGAGTACTTTATTAAGGAACACTCTCCTTTATATACAAAACCTCAAGGCAACAGGAAAATACATGTTCGAGAAAGTGACAATGTTACAGAGGAAAACCGGAGACATGATTATTCAGGTTCTTTTTAGTGCGAGGGAAGAGCGCAGATACTAGCATAATATATACAAAATAATTTATGTACGATCGTGTGACACACGGTTGGTACAGCGGTAACCAACACATTCTTATTTGCCAAGTTTAAATCAAAGCTGTGCAATATAAGCATTGCTATACCCAAAGAAAGGATGCTCCCGAAGAAGGAAAGATGAATTCTATTAATAGATGAAATTCCAGAGATATATAGGACAATTGTGATTGGTAACCTCAATGCTAAAGTTGGAAAGCATAATCAAGGTATAGAAAATATGACGGGATTTTCGGGTCTTGGTGGAGTTACAAATGAAAATGGACCATATTTTAAAAGATTTTGTCCAAAAAACAATCTTGTTATTGAAGGTACTTTTTTTTCCAGTACAAAGACAACCACAAATATACATGAACTTCACCATGTGGCAATTAAAAAATCAAATAGATCACAGAGCCATTAAAAAATAGAGAAGTTGGACTTTAAGAAATGTAAGAAGCTATATAGTTGCAAATATTAGAGGTGGTCGCTAGCTCCTCATTGCCACACTGCAATTAAAACTGAAAGCACCTAAAAGAAATGCAGAAAGAATACCTAGTTTTGATGCAACTAAGTTTCTAGAAGACCATAGAGAAACATTTGCAATTGAATGTAGGAATTGATTTGCAGTCTTAGAAACTTTAAGAGATGAAGAGCAGACAATTAACGAAGAATGGTGTAATATTTAGAACATATATCAGTCACTTGGCAGTGAAGTTTT
Source organism: Palaemon carinicauda (assembly GCF_036898095.1). NCBI lineage: Eukaryota > Metazoa > Arthropoda > Malacostraca > Decapoda > Palaemonidae > Palaemon > Palaemon carinicauda. The sequence goes on from NC_090730.1 coordinate 135,010,826, forward strand.
GGAACATGCAGTTACAAGGAGAGAACCATCTAAAATGATACTCGGGATACTATAAAAAGGAGACAAAGACAAATCTATTGTAGAAAGTT
>NC_090730.1:135028414-135038414 GCF_036898095.1 Palaemon carinicauda
GTTAAAGATAATCATTGGGATGAATATTTCTCTTCCATGATTCCAACGTTATCCTCATCTCTCTGCAATAGATCTACCAAGACCCAAATAAATCCTTCAAGATGTTTCGGACAATGCTTTTAGCTGCAGTTTCTGCACTGGCCCTTGCAAAGCCTCAACGTAAGTTGAAGACTCTTTTTAAGATCATTTTTGATAGAACTGCAAGAAAGCAATATCATTTCATCTTAGGAGTTCATATTTTGTCCTTTATATATACAATCAAAGGGAGAACATTAAATATGTGTAAATATTTACATGTTTGATATAATACAGATATAGAGTACTGTATATCAATATATATATATATATATATATATATATATATATATATATATATATATATATATATATATATATATACACACATATATATATACATGTATATATATACACACATATATATGCATATATATACATATATATATATACACATATATATATATATATATAATATATATATATATATATATATATATATATATATATATATATATATATATATAATCAGTCACAATCAGCTGTCCTCGTCCTCAGGGTATGGAGAAGAGAGTGTAGTCATACCCTGAGGAGAGGGGACTGTGTCGTGTCTATGTATATATAAGCCTGTTTATTAATATTTGTACTTTTAGCAATTTCCTTAATGTATCTGAAACTTTTATTTCAGCCAATATTTTTGAAGATGTTATCACTGAGGAGCTCATTAAGTTTTGGACCCCCTATGATCCCCACACATTCCCTACAATTAGCAACCTTAAAGTGGACCACGACGATACACAGTAAGGCATGACTCCAAGTGCTCTGCAGATTTCATTATGAATCATTTCAAAATATATGTCGATTTTTACCTTCAAACAAAGGTTGTAAATCTAAATCATTGGTTTAGAGCTACTCTCTACGTCCTGAAATCTTTCTTTAAGTACTCATTGTTGAGTTGTTAAGGGATTTCTTAGCTACCTTTCATTTGCTTCAATAGAGAAGTCAGAATCTAGCAAAGGGTTCTGTTTTGTAATAAGAAAATAGATCAATGTTCATTTGATAATTATCTACATATAACATTACTTCCGTTCTATTCAGCCTTGTCTTCAACTTCGAAGAAGCCACTTTCTCTGGAATGGCTAACGTAGAATGTACCCATTTCGAACCTCCCGTCTTGACAAAAGAGGTAAGATGTTATCGATTCTCTTATGATATCCTCTACAGGTTAATGTACTGAAATTTCGATTTAGAATGTTATAGGAATCACCGACATTCCCATTTTTGGTAGGTCCATTCCTTAAAAGTCTGATTATTTTCTCTTTTTAGGTGACAGTTGTCGTTAACCACATGAAAGTGGATCTCCATTCAACAGCCTACACTGTAGAAGGTACCTTAAATGGCGAGCCTCTCTCCGCTGCTGGAGCTGCAGAGTAAGTCATTCTCTTGTTATACCATTAAATATAATAACTGCTGAGATTATGATAAAGCACCAGAAATTCATGAAATAACTTTATATCAAATGATAGGAAAAGGGCAATATAAAGTAGAGTTAGAATAACAATAGGGACAAGATCACTACACCACTTGTGCCAAAGGAGGAATAGGTTAGCTGCTACATATTAGTGTTTGAGGGAGGTAGCATTTGCTTTACTGCTGTGCATTTGAGTATAGAAGTTAGTTACCGTTGTTTCTCAGTTGGGTTACCGCTAAGAAAGGTCCGTTATTGTTAGACATGAACCCTTGAACATTCATAGGAATCTACCTTTCCTTGTATACGTGAAATGGAACATACAATGCTGTTAAAATGGTTGAAATTTAAAGTTATTTAGCCTGCAGGAGAAGGGGCATTAAAAGATGTATGGCAGGTGAAACTCAAATTCCTCATATAGCCTTTATAATAATATTAGATAGAAGTTAGCGTGCGTAATAAATACCACAAGAATGACTCCCTGAAACATTCTGACGAGACAATTATTGGCAGTGAGAGAGCTAAGTGGGGTTAGATAAGGATGGCACCAGTCTATATGCTTTATATAAAACAGTTACAAAAGAAGTATGTGTGGCCTGATGAACCTTAAAATACTTTTCGTAAAGCAGATTGAATGACTGTCAGGAAGGTTTGCAAGATGCATGATAATTGAAGATTATTAATTTTGTTTGAGGACAATCGAAAAATTTCCAGTTGGAAACTGAGTTTTAGTTAACGTGTGCAAATATGGAACTAGTTGTAAGAGGGGTATGCCAAAACTGCTAACATGTTTATTATTTCAATAAATGTTTCCATTTGAGGCGTCAGAAAAAAGGTTTTGAAATAATGAAATGGGTCATGAATGAAGTGTGGAATATCAAATATCTATCTTCGTATGATGAAATTAGAGACACTAACGCATAGGGTTTTCAATTTTAGGGGTTTAAAATAGACGTGAGAAACAGCCAGTTTGTGGTAAGAAATGGATATCAGGAAAACTGAGAATTTTGTATCGATATGGATTATGGAAAACTTGAGTAACTGGCTTGAATAAATATATTAACATGGAATACATGATAAGTTACACTTAATATGAGAAGATAGCCAATGATTTTCCCTCTGTCTGCTTATATACTAATATGAATATATCACCCAATGATTTTTCCTCTGTTTGCTTATATACTATTATGAACTCTCTAAATTCTAACAGACTGACTGCTCACAATCTTGGTGGTACCTTCAAGTTCCATGCTGACAGCTACAGTCTTGAACCTGTCTCGCTTTGCGTTGCTCCCGGAACCCTTACCATCGACCTGGTTGTTGAGTCTCTCGTCGTAAGTTATTTTATTAATGACTGTTATTCTCTCTCTCTCTCTCTCTCTCTCTCTCTCTCTCTCTCTCTCTCTCTCTCTCTCTCTCTCTCTCTCTCTCTCTCTCTCAACTGATTTGAAGGAAGATGTGAATATGAGAGTGAGGCTTTGAGCGAACAAGACACGAGAATAGCTGAGTTGGAAAACAAACTTGCGGATCTTAGCGCACATGCAGCAAATTCCACCCAGAATACTCACCTCAAAGAGAAAGTTGATATTTGTGCTATAAATATGTAATCAATTAAGGCAACACTTCAAACATTGATGGACCCAAAACCGGAGAAGCCGACATTTGCTGACAAAGTTAAAGAAAAAAAAAATGTGTTGGTAATTACATCAACAAATATAAAACCTAAAATTACCGAAAGAAAACACGAGGTTGAAAAAGACCTTAAAGATATTCCTATACTTGACACGAGATCAACTACGAATGGAAATGTTGTTGTGAACTTTGCAAACAAAATAATCAAAGAAGAGGATGCAAACAAAAACTAAAACCAAAAATAATGATATGCAATGTGTACAATGATGAAGATGAAATAGTTTCCTGGACCAAATCCAAATATAGAAGAGAAGATAAGTGTAGTACTGAAGATAAATGCTTCAGGTGGGACCACCTGCTATGTGCTGAAATGTGATCCTGAAGTTCGGAGAGCTATTCATGATAATGGGGATAACGTTTCGTTACGATGGGATACTTATAACATACACCATAGGTACCACGTAATCACCTGCTACCACTGTCAGAGGTATGGACATCTTAAAAAAGATTGCAAGTCTAAGAATGATGATAAAGTCTGCGGGAAATGTTCAGGAAAACATTCCACCAAGGAGTGTAATTTGCAAGTGTCAAAGTGTATTAACTGCACAAAGTTAAACAAACCAAGTGACCACATAGTAAATTCTAGAGAATGCAAAGCTTATGACTTGGAATTGAAAAGACTAGCAGAAAATACTGATCATGGTTACGAAGGATATCATAAACGGTGGCTATGTAAATATACAATCTGTAAGTAATAAGACTATTCGTATTCGGGAATTGATAAACAAGAAATATTTGGACATACTAGCATTATCTGAAACATGGTTAAATAACTTGGACAAGGCAAATATCACTGAAATAACATCCTCCACACACACCGTCTTTCATATACCGAGAGAAGGTAGATCTGTTGAGGTTGTCGGACTCATTATTCATAAAAGTTATTTCGTGATTCGTATAACAGTGACGATTTAATCGTAAATGAAAAATACGTGATATAAAACGTTAAATACTCTGAACGAACAAGGTAAAATGACAGTGCAGGTCCTGTAGAGAGTAGGGTTCCCTTGCTGTAGGTACCAGGAAAACAGCCGTCAGAGTAAAGTAAATAAAGAGTTGATAAACAATAAAACACCAATTCTTGTTTAAGCATAATGAACAAGGAGTTGTATGAATTTTAATGAAAGACGCGTTTGGATGGCCAAATTACCTATAACTAGATAGAAACAAGAAAAAGGTAGACTAAGATACATTTAGTTAAAATCTCAGGACCTTTCAAGAAAAATAATCAAATTTAATTCTTGGTTCAAATAAAACTGAAAGAAATGTTATGTTACTATTATTTGTGAATTTAAATTTACGTCAAAATTTTTAGAAAACAATACCAGCTATAGAACTAGGAATTACTTTCAAGGTTGAGAGTAGTCAACTTTGCCTTGGAAGTGTTGAAGTACAACACATTGTCAGTGAATCGAAAGTAAATGTAGAACATGATCCGATTGAGAACTTAAGAAAAAGAGTAATTTTTATCGACATACTTTTAATTAACATTCCACCATTGATGTCTTGCCAATTTTTTTGAAAAGCTAAAGCATTATCTTTTCTAAACGCTGTCAATTTATTCTATTATATTCGTTCCAGGCCAACTTTGAGAACGCAGAGGCCCTGAACCATGAGATCGACACCCGTGGACCAGAGTTGGTAGATATTTTGGAAGCTGATTTCATGTTTTACGCTGATGAAATTGTTGCTTTCCTTAACAGCAAACTTTGCAAGTAATGAGAACAGAATAAACAACACCAAAATAATGACTATGGAACTATACGTGAAGCATTTAATATAAATATCAGTAACTCAGCTAGAAGATCGAGCTTAGAAATAAAGATAAACCAGTACCAAGTCTTTCCTTAACTTTCTATATGATAATATAGGAATAAAAAAATTAACAGTATATACGACAATTCATTGTTTAAGAATCTAAAAAATTTGATATTGTAATAAACTGAAGTGGAATTATATTACCAAACGGATAATTTTTTCTCACCTGAGGAGCCATAAGTTCCGAGAGTGTTTCTTTAGCTGATTGCATTGAAAACTAAAAAGGCTTAACAATTATATAAAGACGTTTAATATTTTATTTTAAACCAGAGGGTTCTGTAGTCTATAGGAAATATATGAAAAAAAGTAGCCAAATTTCATTAGCTTTCAAAAATTATCACAGGGATTAATTATCGTTATCTATTAGGTTTGGCTACGTATGAATGAAAATGCTGAAATATAGACGACGATAAACATGTTTTTAGAGTTAATGGTGACTGATTTATTTCGTATTATAAAATGATAACTCAGGTCATAGTTAGTAATCCATGGGAGGAGTAGCGTATAAAAATGTAAAAAAAAATTGTCGTCTGCATCAACAACTTAACATGTGTCCGTGATTTATATTTATATATATATATATATATATATATATATATATATATATATATATATATATATATGTATATATATATATGTATATATATATATATATATATATATATATGTATATATATATATATATATATATATATATATATATATATATAATGAATGACAATCTATTTTAAAGGAAGCTTAATAAAAATACTTGACATGTGAATATCTTTGTGAATACGGAATTGTTGTCCTATCATCAATAAAGCCTTGTTCAGTGACAAATGTAGACGTGCATATGTTGAGAAACATGAGGCTTATCGTCTAGGATTAGCTCATTGTTTATATTTATGGAGATTCTAATTGTATGACGAAGACGTTGTAATTCTGTATGGAGTGTTTTACGACATCACCCAATCTACACCCCTTTCAACATCTGGCACAAAGGACAATAGTCCTGGAACATGTATTTTTGTTTTTATATTGCAAGACTGAGTTCTGACACTAAACCTGACTTTTTGAGCTAAGGTGTCAGTAGTTACATATGAGTTATCTGAAATCTATTATGACGATACGAGTGCTTAAGTACTTCCAAATTCAAAGATCATCCTTCCTGGACTTCAACATACATACATACATACATACATACATACACACACACACACACATATATATATATATATATATATATATATATATATATATACATATATATACATATATATATATATATATATATATATATACATATATATATATATATATATATATATATATATATATACATACACACACACACACACACACACACATATATATATATATATATATATATATATATATATATATATATATATATATATATGCGTATGTGTACGATTGTGCATGCATGTAAGAACGTGAGTTTCATGTATAATAACACGCACATGCACAAACACACACACATATATCTAAATTTGTTATGAGTCCATCCTTACAAATAAAATAAACGTCTGAAAATGCTTAAGAACAAAACTGATTTTAGGATCTTGAACTGATTGATGAGATCCTTATTACCTCTTATGGGGAAAATTGATTTGGTGTTCAAAATAATTGGTGTTCTAAATGTATGCATACACACACACAAACACACACACATTATATATATATATATACATATATATATATATATATATATATATATATATATATATATGTATATATATATATATACATGTGTATATATATATATATTATATATATATATATATATATATATATATATATATATATATATATATATATATATTATACTCACACATATATTTACATACACACACACGCAAACACACACACACATATATATATATATATATATATATATATATATGTATATATACATATATATATATATATATATATATATATATATATATATATATATATATAATTATCGATATCAATATATGCATAAATGAATATATGTAAATATATACATATATATTTGTATACTTATATAAGCAATATATTCTATATATCTATATATCTTCTTCCTAACCGTTATCCTTACAGCAAGGAGTCGGTTGCCTGATGTGCCTTCTCCAATGCTTTCAATTAAAGGCATCCTCTTCCACCAAACCTCTTTTCTCCATATCATCCTTCACCTTACCTTGCAATGTAGTATATAATTGTCAGGGCACCTAGTACCCGTTGAAGTACTACCGCTAGAGTGTTATTGAGTCCTTAGACTGACCAGACAGTAATACATTGGGTCCTTCTCTCTAGTTGCGGCTCATTTTTCCTTTGCCAACGCATATACAAAATAGTCTGGTCTATTCTTTTCATACTACCCTGTGTTCTCATACAACTGACAACACTTAGATTACCTAACAATTATTCTTCGCTCAAGGGGTTAACTATTGCAATGTAATTGTTCAGTGGCTACTTTCTACTTGGTAAGGGTAGAAGAGACTCTTTAGCTATGGTAAGCAGGTCTTCTGAAAGAAGGCCACGCTAAAATCAAACAATGATTCTGTAGTCTTGGATAGTGCCATAGCCTCTGTACTATGGTCTTACAATGTTTTGGGGTAGATTTCTCTTTCTTGATGGTATACAAGGGCACAGTATTCAATCTTAATTCTCTTCCTCTTGTTTATACATGAGAGATTTATTTCAATGGTATTACTGTTCTTAGAAAATTTTATTTAAATCGTTCATTACTTCTCTTCTAGTTTATTTATTTCCTTATTTCCTTTCCTCACTGGGCTATTTTCCCTATTGGAACTCTTGGGCATATAGCATCCTGCTTTTCCAACTAGGTTTGCAGCTTAACAAGTTATAATAATTATAATTCTAGGCCTTCATTTTGATATTCTCCCCTTAATAGGTTCCTCCCAAGCCCTGCTCATTCCCTCCCAAACATTCATCCTCAATATGTGCCCACAAAATTTCAGTCGTGACACACCTATCATTTCTGTAATCATCACTACACCTGCCATTCTTCTTATTTCATAATCTTCCAATCTCTCGAGCAGTGATATTCAAATAATCCACCTTACCATTCTCATCTCTATTCTCTCAAGCTTTACTTCCTCTATTCGTCTTCAAGCCCAAGTTTCTGATGCACACATTAACACTAGCCTTATTACTGTGCTATACATCCTGACTTTTACCTTCATTGGCATTCTCTTATCCGATACAACTCCTGATATCTCCTTCTACTTTCCCCATGCCGTTTTCATCCTACTCTCAACTTCCGCCACGTATCCCCTCTCGTGATTTACAGTAGATCCGAAGTATTTAAATTGTTTGAACTATTTTAAAACTGCTTCTGTACTTCAATTTATGACTGTCCTGTCCCTACCTTTCTTACTGCACACAATATCTTCAGTCTTATCAAACTTTACCCACAAGCCACCCCTTTCCAAAGTATCTTACCACTCTACCACCCTTTCACGCAATTTTTCCTCAATATACATATATATATATATATATATATATATATATATATATATATATATATATATATATACATATATACGTATATATATATACATATATTTATATATATATATACGTATATATATACATATATATATATATATATATATATATATATATATATATATATATATACACATATACATATACATATATACATATATACAGTATATATATTTACATATATTTATATATATAATATATATATATATATATAATATATATATATATATATATATATATATATATATATTATATATATATATATATATATATATATATATATATATATATATATATATATATATATATATATAAAGCTTAAAGTTTCTCTGTCTGTCTGTCCGCTATAGAAATAAAGCTGTCGACATCTAGTTAAACAAAACATTTGGATCCTATGTAACTTTTTCCTGTGAAGCAAATGACGCTATATTCATTTAGTTCAGGTCAATGAACAAGGGAAAAGAGGACCAGAAGACCCCCCTCAAAATTGAAATATTTCCACGTAATCGGGCAGGTTGGTAACCTAGACTTTTTCAAATTTTTAAAAGTAATATTCTAATATATAAAGCTCAAAGTTTAGTGGAAAGGGGGCAGAAGACGCAAGAAAATTCATAGCTTAGAACAATATCAATCAAGGTATATTTTTATAACTTTTTTTCATATTTTTTTCTAAATAACGTACTTCATAAATAAAATGTAAATATCTCTGTCATCTTTTCTCTGTATTTATTTTCAAGATTCACTTACAGTAATATGAAGAAAGTTAAAACAAATTATTTTAATTATAATGCTTTTTTATTTTTCAACAACAATGGTTGGCTACTCAGGAATCTCAAGAACAACGACAAACTAGGAGAAAAGTTGATGCTGAGAGACATGCAATATCTCGGCAGCAGAAATCGCAAGAAAACCGTCAAAAAAGACTTTTGAGAAGTAGGAGAAGGCAACGTGAATTAATGTTTCAGCCATTTACCAAAAGGCAAAGTTAGGAAGGTGCATTTCATTATGATCCAAAGCATGGTTTTGCAGTTGAAGAAATTATCAATGTTGGTTCTATATTGAAGGTAGTAGGTTGGCCAGCCATCTGTTGATATACTACCGCTAGAGAGTTATGGGGTACTTTGACTGGCCAAACAGTACTGCATTGGGTCTTTCTATATGCTTACGGTTCACTCCCCCTTTGCCTATACATACACCGAATAGTCTGGCCTATTCTTTACAGATTCTCCTCTGTCCTCATACACCTGACAACACTGAGATTACCAAAAAATTCTTCACCAAAGGGGTTAACTACTAAACTGTAATTGTTTAGTGGCTAGTTTCCACTTGGTAAGGGTAGAAGAGACTCTTTAGCTGTGGTAAGCAGCTCTTCTAGGAGAAGGACACTCCAAAATGAAACCATAGTTCTCTACTCTTCGGTAGTGCCATAACCTTTGTACCATGGTCTTCCTCTGTCTTGTGGTAGAGTTATTTTGCTTGAGGGTACAC
>NC_090730.1:135043414-135048414 GCF_036898095.1 Palaemon carinicauda
TAACTGCTGAGATTATGATAAAGCACCAGAAATTTATGAAATAACTTTATATCAAATGATAGGAAAAGGGCAATATAAAGACAAGATCACTACACCACTTGTGCCAAAGGAGGAATAGGTTAGCTGCTATATATTAGTGTTTGAGGGAGGTAGCATTTACTTTACTGCTGTGCATTTGAGTATAGAAGTTAGTTACCGTTGTTTCTCAGATGGGTTACCGCTAAGAAAGGTCCGTTATTGCTAGACATGAACCCTTGATCATTCATAGGAATCTACCTTTCCTTGTATACGCGAAATGGAACATACAATGCTGTTAAAATGGTTGAAATTTAAAGTTATTTAGCCTGCAGGAGAAGGGGCATTAAAAGATGTAGGGCAGGTGAAACTCAAATTCCTCATATAGCCTTCATAATAATATTGTATAGAAGTTAGCGTGCGTAATAAATACCACAAGAATGACTCCCTGACACATTATGACGACACAATTATTGGCAGTGAGAGAGCTAAGTGGTGTTAGATACGGATGGCACCAGTCTAGCCTATATGCTTTATATAAAACAGTTACAAAAGAAGTATGTGTGGCCTGATGAACCTTAAAATACTTCTAGTAAAGCAAATTGAATGACAGTCAGGAAGTTTTTCAAGATGCATGATAATTGAAGATTATTAATTTTGTTTGAGGACAATCGAAAAATTTCCAGTTGGAAACTGAGTTTTAGTTAACGTGTGCAAATATGGAACTAGTTGTAAGAGGGGTATGCCAAAACTGCTAACATGTTTATTGTTTCAATAAATGTTTTCATATGAGGCGTCAGAGAACAGGTTGTGAAATAATGAAATGGGTCAAGAATGAAGTGTGGAATATCAAATATCTATCTTCGTATGATGAAATTAGAGACACTAACGCATAGGGTTTTCAATTTTAGGGGTTTAAAATAGATGTGAGAAACAGCCAGTTTGTGGTAAGAAATGGATATCAGGAAAACTGAGAATTTTGTATCGATATGGATTATGGAAAACTTGAGTAACTGGCTTGAATAAATATGTTAACATGGAATACTAGATAAGTTACACTTAATAAGAGAAGATAGCCAATGATTTTCTCTCTGTCTGCTTATATACTAATATGAATATATCACCCAATGATTTTTCCTCTGTTTGCTTATATACTATTATGAACTCTATAATTTCTAACAGACTGACTGCTCACAATCTTGGTGGTACCTTCAAGTTCCATGCTGACAGCTACAGTCTTGAACCTTTCTCGCTTTGCATTGCTCACGGAACCCTTACCATCGACCTGGTTGTTGAGTCTCTCGTCGTAAGTTATTTTATTAATGACTGTTACTCTCTCTCTCTCTCTCTCTCTCTCTCTCTCTCTCTCTCTCTCTCTCTCTCTCTCTCTCTCTCTCTCTCCCTGGTTGTTGAGTCTCTCGTCGTAAATTATTTTATTAATGACTGTTACTCTCTCTCTCTCTCTCTCTCTCTCTCTCTCTCTCTCTCTCTCAACTGATTTGAAGGAAGATGTGAATATGAGAGTGAGGCCTTGAGCGAACAAGACGCGAGAATAGCTGAGTTGGAAAACAAATTTGCGGACCTTAGCGCACGCGCAGCAAATTCCACCCAGAGTACTGACCTCACTGAGAAAGTTGATATTCTTGCTATGAATATGTTATCAATTAAGGCACAACTTCAAACATTGTTGGACCCAAAACCGGAGAAGCCGACATTTGCTGACAAAGTTAAGGACAAAAAAAATGTGTTGGTAATTACATCAACAAATACAAAAACTAAAATTACTGAAAGAAAACACGAGGTTGAAAAAGACCTTAAAGATATTCCTATACTTGACACGAGATCAACTACGAATGGAAATGTTGTTGTGAACTTTGCAAACAAAATGATCAAAGAAGAGGCTGCAAACAAAAACTAAAACCAAAAATAATGATATGCAATATGTACAATGCTGAAGATGAAATCGTTGTCTGGACCAAATCCAAAATATAGAAGAGAAGATAACTGTAGTACTGAAGAAAAATGCTTCAGGTGGGACCACCTGCTATGTGCTGAAATGTGATCCTGAAGTTCGGAGAGCTATTCATGATAATGGGGATAACGTTTCGTTCTTATAGGATACTTATAACATACGCCATAGGTACCACGTAATCACCTGCTACCACTGTCAGAGGTATGGACATCTTGAAAAATGTTCAGGAAAACATTCCACCAAGGAGTGTAATTTGCAAGTGTCAAAGTGTGTTAACTGCACAAAGTTAAACAAAGTGACCACAGTAAATTCTAGAGAATGCAAAGCTTATGACTTGGAATTGAAAAGACTAGCAGAAAATACAGATCATGGTTACGATGGATGTCATAAACTGTGGCTATGTAAATATAAAATCTGTAAGTAATAAGACTATTCAAATTCGAAAATTGATAAACTAGAAATATTTGGACATACTAGCATTATCTGAAACATGGTTGAATAACTTGGACAAGGCGAATATCACTGAAATGACATCCCCCACACACACCGTCTTTCACATACTGAGAGAAGGTAGATCTGTCGGGGGTGTCAGACTCATTATTCATAAAAGTTATTTTGTGAATCGTTTAACAGTGGCGATTTAACCGTAAATGAAAAATATGTACTATGAAACGTTAAATACTCTGAACGAACAAGGTAAAAGGACAGTGCAGATCCTGTAGAGAGTAGGGTTCCCTTGTTGTAGGTACCATGAAAACAGCCGTCAGAGTAAACTAAGTAAAGAGTTCATAAACAATAAAACACCAATTCTTGTTTAAGCATAATGAACAAAGAGTTGCATGAATTTTAATGAGAAATACGTTTGTATTACCTATAACTAGATAGGAACAAGAAAAAGGTAGACTAAGATACATTTAGTTAAAATCTCAGGACCTTTCAAGAAAAATAATCAAATTTAATTCTTGGTTCAAATAAAACTGAAAGAAATGTTATGTTACTATTATTTGTGAATTTAAATTTACGTCAAAATTTCTAATAAACAATACCAGCTATAGAACTGGGAATTACTTTTAAGGTTGAGAGTAGTCACCTTTGTTTTGGAAGTGTTGAAGTACAACACATTGTCAGTGAATCTAAAGTAAATGTAGAACATGATCCGCTTGAGAACTTAGGAAAAAGAGTAATTTTTATCGACATACTTTTAATTAACATTCCACCATTGATGTCTTGCCATTTTTTTGAAAAGCTAAAGCATTATCTCTTCCAAACGCTGTTAAATTATTCTATTATATTCGTTCCAGGCCAACTTTGAGAACGCAGAGGCCCTGAACCATGAGATCGACACCCGGGGACCAGAGTTGGTAGATATTTTGGAAGCTGATTTCATGTTTTACGCTGAGGAAATTGTTGCTTTCCTTAACAGTAAACTTTGCAAAGTATAATGAACAAAATAAACATCACCAAAATAAAGATAATGGAACTATACGTGAAGCATTTAATATAAATATCAGTAACTCAGCTAGAAGATCGAGCTTAGAAATAAAGATAAACCAGTACCAAGTCTTTCCTTAACTTTCTACATGATAATATATGAATAAAAAATTTAACAGTATATACGACAAATCATTGTTTAAGAATCAAGAAATTTGATATTGTAATAAACTGAAGTGGAAATATATTACCAAACGGATAATTTTTTCTCACCTGAGGAGCCATAAGTTCCAAAAGTGTTTTTTAAGCTGATTGCATTGAAAACCAAAAAGGCTTAACAATTATATAAAGACGTTTAATATTTTATTTTAAACCAGAGGGTTCTGTAGTCTATAGGATATATATGAAAAAAAGTAGCCAAAATTCATTAGCTTTCAAAAATTATCACAGGGATTAATTATCGTTATCTATTAAGTTTGGCTACGTATGAATGAAAATGCTGAAATATACACGACGATAAACATGTTTTTAGAGTTAATGGTGACTGATTTATTTCGTATTATAAAATGATAACTCAGGTCATAATTAGTAATCCATGGGAGGAGTAGCGTATAAAAATGTAAAACAAAAATTGTCGTCTGCATCAACAACTTAACATGCGTCCGAGATTTATATATATATATATATATATATATATATATATATATATATATATATATATATATATATATATACATACATATACATATACATGTATATATATATATATATATATATATATATATATATATATATATATATATATACATATAAATAAATAGTGAATGACAATCCATTTAAAAGGAAGCTTAATAAAAATCTTTGACATGTGAATATCTTTGTGAATGCAGAATTGTTGTCCTATCATCAATAAAGCCTTCTTCAGTGACAAATGTAGACGTGCACATGTTGAGAAACATGAGGCTTATCGTCTAGGATTAGCTCATTGTTTATATTTATGGAGATTCTAATTGTATGATGAAGACGTTGTAATTCTGTATGGAGTGTTTTACGACATCACCCAATCTACACCTCTTTCAACATCTGGCACAAAGGACAATAGTCCAGGAACATGTTTTTTTTTTTTTTTTTTTTTTTTTTTGTCATAATGCAAGACTGAGTTCTGACACTAAACCTGACTTTTTGAGCTAAGGTATCAATGCTTACAGATTAGTTATCTGAAATCTATTATGACGATACGAGTGCTTAAGTACTTCCAAATTCAGAGATCATTCTTCCTGGACTTCAATATACATACATACATACATATATACATATATACATACACACACATATATATATATACACATATATATACATATACATATATACACACATACATATATATATATATATATATATATATATATATATACATATATACACACACACACACATATATATATATATATATATATATATATATATATATATATATATATATATGTATATATATTTATATATATATATGTGTGTGTATACATATATAAATATATTTATATACACACACACACATATATATATATATATATATATATATATA
>NC_090730.1:135053414-135073414 GCF_036898095.1 Palaemon carinicauda
ATTCTCATCTCTATTCTCTCAAGCTTTACTTCCTCTATTCGTCCTCAAGCCCAAGTTTCTGATGCACACATTAACACTAGCCTTATTACTGTGTTATAAATCTTGACTTTTACCTTCACTGCCATTTTCTTATCCCATACAACTCCTGATATCTCCTTCTACTTTCCCCATGATGTTTTCATCCTACTCTCAACTTCCGCCATGTATCCCCTCTCGTGATTTACAGTAGATCCCAAGTACTTAAATTGTTTGAACTGTTTTATAACTGCTTCTGTACTTTAATTTATGACTGTTCTGTCCCTACCTTTCTTACTGCACACCATATCTTCAGTCTTATCAAACTTTACCCACAAGCCACCCCTTTCCAAAGTATCTTACCACTACCACCCTTTCACGCAAGTTTTCCTCAATATACATATACAGTATATGTATATATATATATATATATATATATATATATATATATATATATATATATATATATATATACAAATATATATATATATATATACATATATATATATATATATATATATATATATATATATATTTACATATATATACGTGTATATATATATATATATATATATATATATATATATATTTATATATATTTATATATAATATATATATATATATATATATATATATATATATATATATATATAAAGCTTAAAGTTTCTCTGTCTGTCTGTCCGCTATAGAAATAAAGCTGTCGACATCTAGTCAAACAAAACATTTGGATCCTATATAACTTTTTCCTGTAAAAGCAAATTACGCCATATTCATTTAGTTCAGGTCAATGAACAGGGGAAAAGGGGGCCAGAAGACCCCCTCAAAATTGAAATATTTCCAAGTAATCGGGCAGGTTGGTAACCTAGACTTTTTCAAATTTTTAAAAGTAATATTCTAATATATAAAGCTCAAAGTTTAGTGGAAAGGGGGAAGAAGACCCAAAAAAATTCAAAGCTTAGAGCAATATCAATCAAGGTATATTTCTATAACTTTTTTCATATTTTTTTCTAAATAACGTACTTCATAAATAAAATGCAAATATCTCTGATATCTTTTCTCTGTATTTATTTTCAAGATTCACTTACAATAATATGAAGAAAGTTAAAACAAATTATTTTAATTATAATGCTTTTTTATTTTTCAACAACAATGCTTGGCTACTCAAGAATCTCTAGAACAACGAAAAACTAGGAGAAAAGTTGATGCTGAGAGACATGCAATATCTCGGCAGCAGAAATCGCAAGAAAACCGTCAAATAAGACTTTTGAGAAGTAGGAGCAGGCAACGTGAATTAATGTTTCAGCCATTTAATAAAAGGCCAAGGAAAGAAGGTGCATTTCATCATGATCCAAAGCATGATTTTGCAGTTGAAGAAATTATCAACATTGGTTCTATATTGAAGGCTTGCAATTACAGCAGGACTGAGAAGTGGAATGAAGAACCTCCTGGCATGTGACGTTCTAATGATAAAATTAGATTGGTAAAGTTTCAAGAACCGCCACAACCTTTAAGAATTCTTCTTATTGGCTCCACTTCCGACTCAAAACATTTTCTTCAGTACATTCAGAAGTATAACTCAACATTTCAAATGACATCTTATAGAGCTAATATTGTTACAGAAGGGGGATTTATGCCAACGTTCAAAGCTCAAGGTCAAGTGTATCATAGAATTGGAAATCATTTACCAGAAGAGGATGAAAATTAAATTTTACAATTTTATGTTATTGCGAATAGAGAAAACCAAGCCCTAAGGCGGTGTAATGTCAACAAGGAAACAAAGCTTAGTCTTCAAGAAATGTTACATTTGAGAAATATCTATGTGAAAACTTTCAAATCTGTAGTACAATTTGCACCTTTAACAGAATATGAAATAGTTACTCATGCATAAAAGAAACTTTCTAGAGAGCAAGCCAGTCGTTTGAATGGCCCCAAATGTAGTGAAGTTGCTTTAGTAAGGAGATAAGCAGCATGACAAAAGGGATATTAATTTGAAATGCAGAGATAACACTATTAAATGGGTTAGTGAAAAACACAGATCTCAAGATGCTCTACAGTACCCTTGGATTTATGTAAATGGAGAATATGGCTATCATTTTGGAATTCCTCAGACTGGGGTCAATCTCAGAAAAAGTTTCATGCTTGGATTTTTATGCATATCATTTTATGATTCGAGACAATTCTTTCAATCATTTTCATCAAACCCAGAACCCTTTCCCCAAATATGTTGTGGACACATTTGCTAAGGTGATGTCAGAAAGATTGCAATATATTAGAACTAATAAAAAAACAACGTACTGAAGCTTACATAAATTTAAGAGAAGGCATTAATAATGACGTAAGGGGAGAAAATCCTGGCCATTTGTATACTCTTCCTTCAAGTTTTACTGGCAGTCCATGAAATATGCATGGAAGGACACAAGATGCGATGACATATGTACGTACCTACTGTCGACCAGATCTCTCTAGCTCTTTCACATTCAGTGCAAAATGGACCGAAATTCAAAATGAAATATTTCCTGGGCAAAGATACACCAAAAGACTTGATCTTATAGCGAACGTTTTCCATTTAAAAGTTATAAAACTATTGAAAATTATTACAAAATGTGAAATATCTGGATGGATCTGGTGCTATATATATATATATATATATATATATATATATATATATATATATATATATATATATATATATATATATATATATATATAAATATATTTATATATATATATATATATATATATATACATATATATATATATATATATATATATATATATATATGTATATATATATACATATATATATATATATATATATATATATATATATGTGTGTGTGTGTGTGTGTGTGCGTGTGTGTGTGAGTGTGTGCATGTGTGTTTATGTAAATATATTTCTACAAATAAACATTCCAATCAGACTGATTCATTTATATCAGCAGAGCTGCCAGACCCTACCAATGACAAATTCCTCTTTGTAAATCATTATGTCACAAATGGTGCATAGTCCCTATGGTGCATTCAATCACAAATCTCAATGTATGAAAGATGGTAAATGCTCCAAAGGTTATCCAAAGCCGTTTCTGCTAGAAGCTCAAACAAACAAAGAAGGATACCCATCATATAGAAGAAGAAAAGCCAAATAGGGCAGCCATCAAGCAAAAATTGGACAACAAGAAATATGTATATATATATATATATATATATATATATATATATATATATATATATATATTTATATATATATATATATATATATATATATATATATATATATATATATATATAGATATATTTATATATATATATATATATATATATATATATATATATATATATATGTATATATATGCATATACATATATATATATATATATATATATATATATATATATATATATATGTGTGTGTGTGTGTGTACATATGTATATGTGTATATATATATATATATATATACACACATATATATATATATATATTCATATATATAAATTTATATATATTTGATATGTACACACGCGCACACACACACACACATATATATATATATATATATATCTATATATATATATATATATATATATATATATATATAATGATTGACTGATTGATTAATTATTTTATTGTTACATATATACACCAATAAATAAGGAAGTTAAACACTCAATATCCATGACACATCCCAGTAACAAAAACTACGTAATCTTAAAAGTATGCGACTGCAGTCCGATAAATTCATTATTGCATCTCACACATTGACTTTCTCACGCAACAACCCACGCTTCTTTAGTTATTTTTATTTTATTTAGTACAAAGTTCCTCATCGAGAAAAGGGAGGGGGGGGGGGTGCTTTCATCAAGTATATAATGGTCTGTTTCCTAAGGTTTCGTTGTACTCCAGATTGTGTTTCAGTCGAGTCTGCATCATAGCTTCCTAAGAGTCCAGGTAAATAATATATTTTTATCCACTGGTAACATTTTATCATGCATTTGGACCTATGGTAGTATGTGCAGCTTTTTTGTCCAGAATTTAAGAAATAGTTAGGAAAATTACTTATTTATGATCGTTATAGATAAAACTGAAATTAGTGAAAAATTCTTCCTATTATCTATTTTTTAAGTTGTAAAGTACTAAAAATAAGTTTATTTATAAGTAATTCCATTGTAAAAAGTATAACAAAGTCATATGATTTATCTTTGAATGAATTTTCGAATAGGATACAGACAACGGAATGTATTCAAAATAATTTACAAAGACGTAATATGAGTAGGGAAACCAAATATAGTTTCAGACAAACCGCTAAACGAGGAGTTTCAAAAGTTATGTCATGTGACATTATTAATTTTTCAATGGAAAATTGACGATTCATAATATGAAATTTTGACAAATCATGAAATTTTTAAAGAATTTACCTTTCTTTTTTTTCAAGTATTGCATTTTTCTTATATAAAAGTTAAAATAGGTTGCTGGCAATTTCACGAATGATGTCATTGCTACACGTGATAATTTAGGTTTTTAATAAGACTTATTATACTAATGGATAATGATAATCATAAGGATGAATATATCTCTTCAATGATTACAACGTTATCCTCATCTCTCTGCAATAGATCTACCAAGACCCAAATAAATCCTTCAAGATGTTTCGGACAATGCTTTTAGCTGCAGTTTCTGCACTGGCCCTTGCAAAGCCTCAACGTAAGTTAAAGACTCTTTTTAAGACCATTTTATTGATAGAATTATAAGTCTGCCTATCAACTTATTTGCCCCACATTGATGGGATATATTATTCTTTTAGATTTATCCCAAATTCTTGAATGTTTCTGTAAGATGAACTGCAAGAAAACAATATCATCTCATCCTAGGAGTTCTCCATATTTTGTCCTTTATATATACAATCAAAGGGAGAACATTAAGTATGTTTAAATATTTACATGTTTGATATAATACAGATATAGAGTACTGTATATCAACATATATATATATATATATATATATATATATATATATATATATATATATACACACATATATATATGTGCATATATATACACACATATATATATTCATATATATCCACACACACACACATATATATATATACAGTATATATATATATATATATATATATATATATATATATATATATACATACATATATATATTATATATATATATATATATATATATATATATATATACTTCATATGTTCATATATAAAGATAGGTAGGCTAATGGGCCAAAAATTAATGTTTTAATTATTTTTATACTGTATTTAAAAGGGAAATATTTTCAGAATAGATTCCATTTCAAGCAAGTGTCTGGATATATATATATATATATATATATATATATATATATATATATATATACATATATATATAATCAGTCACAATCAGCTGTCCTTGTCCTCAGGGTATGGAGAAGAGAGTGTAGTCATACCCTGAGGAGAGGGGACTGTGTCTGTGTCTATGTAAATATAAACCTGTTTATTAGTATTTGTCATTTCGAAAATTCCTTAATGTATCTGAAAATTTCATTTCAGCCAATATTTTTGAAGATGTTATCACTGAGGAGCTCATTAAGTTTTGGACCCCCTATGATCCCCACACATTCCCTACAATTAGCAACCTTAAAGTGGACCACGACGATACACAGTAAGGCATGACTCGAAGTACTGTGCACATTTCATTATGAATCATTTCAAAATATATGTCGTTTTATACCTTCAAACAAAGGCTATAAATATAAATTATTGGTTTAGAGCTACTCTCTACGTCCTGTAATCTTTCTTTAAGTACTCATTGTTGAGTTGTTAAGGGATTACTTAGCTACCTTTCATTTGCTTTTAAAAGAGAAGTCAGAATCTAGAAAAGGGTTCTGTTTTGTAATAAGAAAATAGATCAATGTTCATTTGATAATTATCTACATATAACATTACCTTCATTCTATTCAGCCTTGTCTTCAACTTCGAAGAAGCCACTTTTTCTGGAATGGCTAACGTACAATGCCACCATTTCGAACCTCCGGTCTTGACAAAAGAGGTAAGATGTTATCGATTCTCTTATGATATCCTCTACAGGTTAATGTTCTGAAGTTTCGATTTAAAATGTTATAGGAAACACCGAAATTCCCATTTTCGGTTGGTCCATTCCTTAAAAGTCTGATTATTTTCTCTTTTTAGGTGACAGTTGTCGTTAACCACCTGAAAGTAGATCTCCATTCAACAGCCTACACTGTAGAAGGTACCTTGAATGGCGAACCTCTCTCCGCTGCTGGAGCTGCAGAGTAAGTCATTCTCTTGTTATACCATTTAAAAATAATAACTGCTGAGATTATGATAAAGCAACAGATATTTATGAAATAACTTTATATCAAATGATAGGAAAAGGGCAATATAAAGTAGAGTTAGAATAACAATAGGGACAAGATCACTACACCACTTGTGCCAAAGGAGGAATAGGTTAGCTGCTACATATTAGTGTTTGAGGGAGGTAGCATTTGCTTTACTGCTGTGCATTTGAGTATAGAAGTTAGTTACCGTTGTTTCTCAGTTGGGTTACCGCTAAGAAAGGTCCGTTATTGTTAGACATGAACCCTTGATCATTCATAGGAATCTACCTTTCCTTGTATACGCGAAATGGAACATACAATACTGTTAAAATGGTTTAAATTTAAAGTTATTTAGCCTGAAGGGAGAAGGGGCATTAAAAGATATAGGGCAAGTGAAACTCAAATTCCTCATATAGCCTTTATAACAATATTGGATAGAAGTTAGCGTGCGTAATAAATACCAAGAGAATGACTCCCTGAAACATTCTGACGAGACAATTATTGGCAGAGAGAGAGCTAAGTGGAGTTAGATAAGGATGGCACCAGTCTATATGCTTTATATAAAATAGTTACAAAAGAAGCATCTGTGGCCTGATGAACCTTAAAATACTTCTAGTAAAGCAGACTGAATGACAGTCAGGAAGGTTTTCAAGATGCATGATAATTGAAGATTATTAATTTTGTTTGAGGAAAATCGAAAAATTTCCAGTAGGAAACTGAGTTTTAGTTAACGTGTGCAAATATGGAACTAGTTGTAAGAGGGGTATGCCAAAACTTCTAACATGTTTATTATTTCAATAAATGTTTTCATATGAGGCGTCAGAAAAAAGGTTTTGAAATAATGAAATGGGTCATGAATGAAGTGTGGAATATCAAATATCTATCTTCGTATGATGAAATTAGAGACACTAACGCATAGGGATTTCAATTTTAGGGGTTTAAAATAGACGTGAGAAACAGCCAGTTTGTGGTAAGAAATGGATATCAGGAAAACTGAGAATTTTGTATCGAAATGGATTGTGGAAAACTTGAGTAACTGGCTTGAATAAATATGTTAACATGGAATACTAGATAAGTTAAACTTAATAAGAGAAGATAGCAATGATTTTCCCTCTGTCTGCTTATATACTAATATGAATATATCACCAAATGATTTTTCCTCTGTTTGCTTATATACTATTATGAACTCTCTAATTTCTACCAGACTGACTGCTCACAATCTTGGTGGTACCTTCAAGTTCGATGCTGACAGCTACAGTCTTGAACCTGTCTCGCTTTGCGTTGCTCCCGGAACCCTTACCATCGACCTGGTTGTTGAGTCTCTCATCGTAAGTTATTTTATTAATGACTGCTACTCTCTCTCTCTCTCTCTCTCTCTCTCTCTCTCTCTCTCTCTCTCTCTCTCTCTCTCTCTCTCAACTGATTTGAATTTGAAGGAAGATGTGAATATGAGAGTGAGGCCTTGAGCGAACAAGACACGAGAATAGCTGAGTTGGAAAACAAACTTGCGGACCTTAGCGCACATGCAGCAAATTCCACCCAGAATATTCACCTCAAAGAGAAAGTTGATATTTTTGCTATGAATATGGAATCAATTAAGGCAACACTTCAAACATTGATGGACCCAAAACCGGAGAAGCCGACATTTGCTGACAAAGTTAAAGAAAAAAAAATGTGTTGGTAATTACATCAACAAATACAAAACCTAAAATTACCGAAAGAAAACACGAGGTTGAAAAAGACCTTAAAGATATTCCTATACTTGACACGAGATCAACAACGAATGGAAATGTTGTTGTGAACTTTGCAAACAAAATGATCAAAGAAGAGGATGCAAACAAAAACTAAAACCAAAAATAATGATATGCAATGTGTACGATGATGAAGATGAAATCGTTGTCAGGACCAAATCCAAAATATAGAAGAGAAGATAAGTGTAGTACTGAAGAAATGATAATGGGGATAACATTTCGTTACGATAGGATAATTATAACATACGCCATCGGTACCACGTAATCACCTGCTACCACTGTCAGAGGTATGGACATCTTAAAAAAGATTGCAAGTCTAAGAATGATGATAAAGTCTGCGGGAAATGTTCAGGGAGACACTCCACCAGGGAGTGTAATTCGCAAGTGTCAAATTGTATAAACTGCACAAAGTTAAACAAACCAAGTGACCACATAGTAAATTCTAGAGAATGCAAAGCTTATGACTTGGAATTGAAAAGACTAGCAGAAAATACTGATCATGGTTACGAAGGATGTCATAAACTGTGGCTATGTAAATATACAATCTGTAGGTAATAAGACTATTCAAATTCGAGAATTGATAAACGAGAAATATTTGGACATACTAGTATTATCTGAAACATGGTTGAATAACTTGGACAAGGCGAATATCATTGAAATGACATCCCCCCCACACATCGTCTTTCACATACCGAGAGAAGGTAGGTCTGTTGGGGGTGTCGGACTCATTATTCATAAAAGTTATTTCGTGAATCGTATAACAGTGACAATTTAACATTAAATGAACAATACGTGATATGAAACGTTAAATACTCCGAACGAACAAGGTAAAATGACAGTGCAGGTCCTGTAGAGAGTAGGGTTCCCTTGCTGTAGGTACCAGGAAAACAGCCATCAGAGTAAACTAAGTAAAGAGTTCATAAACAATAAAACACCAATTCTTGTTTAAGCATAATGAACAAGGAGTTGTATGAATTTTAATGAAAAATGCGTTTGGATGGTCAAATTACCTATAACTAGATAGAAACAAGAAAAAGGTTGACTAAGATACCTTTAGTTAAAATCTCAGGACCTTTCAAGATAAATCATTAAATTTGATTCTTGGTTCAAATAAAACTGAAAGAAATGTTATGTTACTATTATTTGTGAATTTAAATTTACGTCAAAATTTCTAATAAACAATACCAGCTATAGAACTGGGAATTACTTTCAAGGTTTAGAGTAGTCACCTTTGCCTTGGAAGTGTTGAAGTACAACAGTGCATTGTCAGTGAATCAAAAGTATATGTAGATCATGATTCGTTTGAGTAATTTCCATCGCCAGACTTTAAATAACATTCCACCATTGATGTCTTGTCATTTTTTTGAAAAGCTAAAGCATTATCTTTTCTAAACGCTGTCAATTTATTCTATCATATTCATTCCAGGCTAACTTTGAGAACGCAGAGGCACTGAACCATGAGATCGACACCCGTGGACCAGAGTTGGTAGATATTTTGGAAGCTGATTTCATGTTTTACGCTGATGAAATTGTTGCTTTCCTTAACAGTAAACTTTGCAAGTAATAAGAACAAAATAAACAACACCAAAATAATGACTATGGAACTATACGTGAAGCATTTACTATAAATATCAGTAACTCAGCTAAAAAATCAAGCTTTGAAATAAAGATAAAACAGCACCAAATCTTTCCTTAACTTAATATATGATAATATAGGAATAAAAAATTTAACAGTATATAAGACAATTCATTGTTTAAGAATCAAAAAATTTTATATTGTAATAAACTGAAGTGGAAATATATTACCAAACGGATAATTTGTTCTCACCTGAGGAGCTATAAGTTCCGAGAGTGTTCCTTAAGCTGATTGCATTGAAAACCAAAAAGGCTTAACAATTATATAAAGAGGGTTCTGTAGTCTATAGGAAATATATGAAAAAAGTAGCCAAAATTCATTAGCTTTCAAAAATTATCACAGGGATTAATTATCGTTATCTAATGACTATAAACATGTCTTTAGAGTTAATGTTGATTGATTTATTTGTTATTATAAAATGATAACTCAGATCATAATTAGTAATCCATGGGAGGAATAGCGTATAAAAATGTAAAAAAAAAATTGTCGTCTGCATCAACAACTTAACATATGACCGACATTTATATAAAAGAAAAAAAAAATGGTGAATGACAATCCATTTTAAAGGAAGCTTAATAAAAATACTTGACATGTGAATATCTTTGTGAATACGGAATTGTTGTCCCATCATCAATAAAGCCTTGTTCAATGACAAATGTAGACGTGCATATGTTGAGAAACATGAGGCTTATCGTCTAGGATTAGCTCATTGTTTATATTTATGGAGATTCTAATTGTATGATGAAGACGTTTTAATTCTGTATGGAGTGTTTTACGACATCACCCAATCTACACCTCTTTCAACATCTGGCACAAAGGACAATAGTCCTGGAAAATGTGTTTTTTCTTCATAATGCAAGACTGAGTTCTGACACTAAACCTGACTTTTTGAGCTAAGGTGTCAGTAGTTACAGATTAGTTATCTGAAATCTATTATGACGATAGGAGTGCTTTAGGGCTTCCAATTTCAAAGATCATCCTTCCTGGACTTCAACATATACACACACAATCACACACCACACACCCACACATACACCCACAGACTTTATACATACATATATATATATATATATATATATATATATATATATATATATATATATATATATATATATATATATATATATATATATATATATATATGCGCGTGTGTGTGTATGTACAGACAGCAATAACGTTCCGAATCTCAGAAAGTATTCTTTTCGAAATTTAACTGAGTTTATTAACTTCATACCATCGTTCACCTTGTCTGTCAGTTCCTTGCTGCAACTACATTAATCGACAAATCCCCCAGTTACCGACTCACAGATATATAAGGAAGGGGGTGCAAAAGATATATTTACATATATATATATATATATATATATATATATATATATATATATATATATATGAATATATATATACACACATATATATATATACACATATATATATATATATACATATATATACATCTATATATATATATATATGAATATATATATATATATATATATATATATATATATATATATATACATATATATATATATATATATATATATATGTATATATATATATATATATATATATATATATATATATATATATATATATATATATATATATATACTGTCTGTATGTATGTATGTATATAAATACATATATGTATATGTGTATGTATATTTATATATATCCAAGTGTCTATCTATCTATCTATCTATCTATCTGTATATATATATATATATATATATATATATATATATATATATATATATATATATAAAACAGTATATGTGTGTATACTTATATATATATATATATATATATATATATATATACATACATATACACGTGTCTCTATATAAACACACACACACACACACACGCATATATATATATATATATATATATATGTATATATATATATATATATATATATATATATATATATATATATATATATACGTGTGTATGTGTATGTGTGTGCACGGTAAAGCTTAGGCCTGGAAATCATGTACACATATGCAAATAGGCATATTTATTTCGAGAGATACAGGGAGAGAAAGTATAAATCCGGGACATAAACCCCTCCAAACCCTGGGAGAGTTTATCACGGCGCAGTAACCTCGAGTAAGCTCGAGAATTATGGCTGGGATTAGAGAACCCTGACTGTGTTTGCATGGCTATTGCTGACAATATTATGGGAGAATAGATGGAGGTGATATTTAGGTCTACAGAGTATTTACTTGATTTTTATTCTTTAAGGGATGAATATTAGATAGCGTTCGTAGTTTTTAACTATTTACCCAGCCGAAGTTTTGTACATAGCATCTCTCTCTCTCTCTCTCTCTCTCTCTCTGTCTCTCTCTCTCTCTCTCTCTCTCTCTCTCTCTCTCTCTCTCTCTCTCTCTCTCTCTCTCTCTCATACATATACCTACATATATATATATATAATATATATATATATATATATATATATATATATATATACATACATACATGCATATATATATATGTATATATTGTATATATACATATATATATGTATATATATATATATATATATATACATGTATATATATATATATATATATATATATATATATATATATATATATATATATATATATATATATATATATAGTATATATGCATATATATATAATATTTTGCCTTAAAGTTTAAATAACTCTTAGAATTTGCATTCTAATTATATAGCTCTTTTCTTCAGAAAAAGTAGGGTTAGTAACAAATAATTTGACAAAATAGTCGAAAGAAAATAAAATGCTATTCATAGCTGTATTTCAATATTAAAAGTAAGAAGAATTATGAAACTTCACTTCCTTTTCGATTCGAATAACATACGAATTATTTCAATAAAATATAAAACAAAGCTTAAATCACCCTGTATAATCGTTTCCTCATAAGATCAAAATTTGGTAATTGTTATGTATATCTTATTTTCTGTATATACGCCTGGTGAATGTAATGCATCTGTTTTTAAATTCTATGTTTTCACATCAATTGTAAACAATCATCATTATCGTTTACTTATCTGAAATGAATTACATCACAACTATTAGATATTGTATATAAAAAAAACATAAATTTATCTAATGAACCTACGCCTTTATAGTTTTCAAAGTTGGTGTGAAAAATTGATGGCGGTAAATGTTTTAATTTCCTCTCGGTATATCAAGGGCGATGGAATAAATGATATATATTCAGTGACTGATGACCCAGGATATTGGAAGGCTCAGAAATGGCATAGGCTTGTACAAGAGAAGTTTCATGATATTTGTTTTCGATGTGAAAATTAAAAACAAACAAAATTTTTTTCTGAAGCTTTTACAGAAAGCCACAAGATATTGTTCACGGGATTCAAACATACATACAGCTAAGGAAAAGAGCTGTTTGATGTCAAGCGATATTTTACTTTATTCAAAATCAGTCAGAGGATATAAAAAGAATAACAAAATGGGTCGCTAGAAGTTCTGCAGTGGACTAACAATGCCTGATGATTTTATATATATATATATATATATATATATATATATATATGTGTGTGTGTGTGTGTGTGTGTGTGTGTGTGTCTGTATGTGTGGTGTGTGGGTGTGTTTGTATATGTTTAATTCCAGGAAGGATGACCTTTGAATTTGGAAATCCTAATCGTCATAATAGATTTCAGATAACTAATCTGTAATTACTAATGGTAAGTAATTAGAAACAGCATTTGGTAGTGAAAATGAGAACGAGAGAGTACCTGGATGTTTGGTTAATGGAGTCGTCCATGGCTTCAGATTTATTTGTGGTGGAAATTTATCAAAATCCGTCAATTTGCTGTGACCATATCTTTAACAAGGCAAAAAAGGAAAATCCGGATCTAGAATCCGGATCCGGATAATCTCCAAAATTATTAGGGTCGCACATGACCTAAGATCTACATGTGGTGACAATTTCATTTACGTCCGTCAATTTATTTTCATGTGATCTTTAAAATGGCAAAATATGCAAATTAGGGTCGAGAATCCGAATCCGGTTCATCTCCAAAATTCAATGGAGTCGTCCATGACATAAAACCTATCTGCAGCGAAAATTTCGTCAAAATCCGTCCAGTAGTTTTGACGCAATCCTGTCCACAGACACTCACACAAATAAATAAACTAGAATCTGGATCTGAATCCAGATCATCTCCAACATTTAATGGGTTCGTTCAGGACCTAAGATCTATCTGTGGTGAAAACTCCGTTAAAACCCGACAAGTACTTTTGTTGTTATCTCTCGAAAAATGCAAATCCGGATCTACATTCTGAACCCGTATCATCTCTGAAATTCTAAATTATGGGGTCGTCCAGTGCCTAAGATCTATATGTGGTCAAAAATTTCGTCAAAATCCGTCGAGTTTTTTTGACGTGATCCTGTCCACAGACACATAGACAAATAAATCAATGAATAAATGAATAATCAAAATCCGCATCAGGGGTCAGATCATCTCCAAAATTTAATGGAATTGTTTATGACCTAAGATCTATTTGTGGTGAAAATTTCGTCAAAATCATTCCAGTTGTTTTGAAGTTATCTTTAAATGGCAAAAAATGCAAATCCAGATCTAGAAACCAGATCTGGATCATCCTCAAAATTATTGGGGTCGTCCATGGTCTAAGATTTATCTGGTGAAAATTTCGTTACAATCCGTCAAGTAGTTTTGACATAATCCTGTCCACAGATACACAAGCAGATATATAAATGAATAGATAAATAAACTAGAAACCGGATTCGGGTCCAGATCATCTCAATTTCAATGGGGTCATCCATGACCAAAGGTGTATCTGTGGTGAAAATTTTGTTAAAATCCGTCGAGTAGTGTTAACGTTACCTTTAAAATGATTAAAAATGCAAATCTGATTCTACAATCAGGCTCCGGATCTGGATCATCTCCAGAATTTAATGGACTCGCCCATAACCTAAGATGTATCTGTGGTGAAAATTTCGTCAACATCAGTCCAATGTTTTGACGTAATTCTATTCACACACACGAAAAATGCAAATCCGGATCCAGATCCGGATCAGCTCCAAAATTTAATGGGGTTGTCAACGTCTTAAGGTCTACCTCCAGTGAATATTTTATCAAAATAAGTTAAGTACTTTTGACGTAATACTGTACACAGGCAAATGTCCACAGACATAAACAAATAAATAAACCAACGCGATTGCAATACCTCCTTGACTGGGGTAAAAATAAAAGTGCGACATACTAAATAATATATGCATTTATAATAAAGTCTCACTTCGAAAATATTTTTTCGAAGAGAATGGAAAATCGACTCTGAAATTAAACATTTGCAAAATGATATTATTACATTTATAACTGTAGTAACTGTCATTGGGAAAGTTCCTTAAAAAATTCTTTTTATCCAGATCCGGAAACAGTATTCTTTTGTATGTAAAGACATTAATTTGCCACCATGAATTCGTAATATATACTGTGTATATATATATATATATATATATATATATATATATATATATATATATATATATATATATATATATATATATATATATACATATATATATATATATATATATATATATATATATATATATATATATATATATATATATATATACAGTATATATATGTATATATATATACAGTATATATATATGTATATATATATATATATATATATATATATATATATATATATATATATATATATATATGTGTGTGTGTGTGTGTGTGTGTGTGCGTGCATTAAAACTTGAGATGGGAAGTAGGCTATATTAGATATGTCTCCAAGTTTTGAACTGGCACGTATGAACACCTGGTTTCAGAAGTTGGATAAGCACCTGGCAACTTATGAATGTAGAGGGGTGGAAAGCCAAACACATCCTGGTTGGAGCAGTTCACAAAAGCAATGTGATGTACTGTAAAGTGATTTAGGGGGAGGCATTCTTTAAATAATATTGACTTGTAGTGATGGATTTTAAAATGAAAGGTAGAAAACCCAAGAAGAGAAACAGATCTATAATTAAGGTTTGGGACCTTGAAGTAAGATATGGGTGAGTAATTTATTGTGAGAACGATTGAACTTAAGAGATTGGACAGGGTAACAGAGAGGAAAATATCTTGGCGGATAAGAAAGAAATATGTGTTTGGGGAAACAGAGGAAATAGTCGGAAGAACCAACGGATATGGAGTGTGCGAGGTGGTTTGTTAACAGAGACAAGACGAATGCAACTGACCTTATTTCAATGGATAAAGTTTATATACAAGCAGTTCCGAGCAAGAATATCAATAAAAATCAAACACACTAATGCATAAAGTAAAGATGTGCCAATACCACTTTGAATGCTGATATCGATATCGATACCGATACCCCTTTTTTTTTCTAGACCGATAGCGATACCGATACCAGTGACATAACCGATACCGACATCGATACTAGCCGATATTCCGATACTTCAGAAATTCTTTCTAATGATTACATAAACAATATAACATTGATTTGATGACTGGCTTTTCAACTTCCTCAGTTTATGCAATGCAGTGTGTGAGGCATAATTAAGCCTATTCAGTAAACAGCACAGGCCGAGCACTTTGTGGTATCTATATGATATTACAGTGTTTTAAAGATTATTTTTTGTTTGGAACATGTTAAAATATGGCTATGTCCATGGCAATGACACAATCTGATCATAAATCTAATGCCTACTCCTATGTAATTTGTTTCATTACCGGATAATTATAACATCAGTTCAATCAGATCACTGAACTAAAAAATAGCTGTTCAAAAATGGAGTAAAGTAATGAATTATTTGCATTTGAGAATTGTCTCAATGTGAGGATTTAAAATGGTAGCTATGACTGAAAATAAAAATGATAGGTGATTAGCTTAAGTTGCCGATACTCTGATACTGGTACTCGTTTTATATATATATATATATATATATATATATATATATATATATATATATATATATATATATATATATATATATAACGAGTATATATATATATATATTTTTTGATTGGTCGATACCGGTACCAGATTATTATTATTATTATTATTATTATTATTATTATTATTATTATTATTTGCTAAGCTAAAATCCTAGTTAGAAAAGTAGGATGCTATAAGCCCAGGCGCCTCAACAGGGAAAATAGTCCACTGAGGAAAGGAAACAAGGAAAAGGAAAATATTTTAAGAACAGTAACAACATTAGAATAAATATTTTCTATATAAACTATAAAAACTTTAATGAAAGACGAGAACGAGAAAATAGATAGAATAGTGTACCAAGTGTACCCTCGAGCAAGAGAACTCTAACCCAGCACAGTGAGAGACCATGGTACAGAGGCTATGGTACTACCCAAGACTAGAGAACGATGGTTTGATTTTGGAGTGTCCTTCTCCTAGAAGAGTTGCTTACCATAGCTAAAGAGTCTCTTCTACTGTTACTAAGACGAAAGTAGCCACTGAACAATTACAGTGCAGTAGTTAACCCCTTGGGCGAACAAGAATTTTTTGGTAATCTCAGTGTTGTCAGGTGTATGAGGACAGAGGAAAATCTGTAAAGAATAGGCCAGACTATTCATAGTATCTCATGGTGGAGGCCGATACCAATACAGATACTGATACTGATACTGGTGGCATGACAGTGATTGATACCGATACCAATATTCACAAAAAAGGCGACCTTAAATGGGTGTTTTCAGTGCTGGGGAAGAGCGAGATATGCAAAAAAAAAAAAAAAAAAAAAAAAAAATGGAAATACCGTTACAGCGTACGAGCGTGTGTGAAATACCTGCAGTACATGACTTTCCCCTAAAATACATATATGTGAAATAGGGCTCCTTGCTCTTGAAAGGTACACTGTAGGCGAGTCATTTTGGAGGAGATACGCAGTTTAGAGCAATCGATGGAGACACTGTCTCCTAGGCCATGAATTTTTAATTAGAAAGCCTTCAGTGTATGATGGATCACGAGGGAAGGGCCCATGTAAGGGGACGTTAGTGATGACTTGTTAGTGTCATTGCGCAGGAAAACATGTAATGCCTTGTGAAAATCTGTCAGTATGTGTTGCTTCACTGGGTGCTTGTAAGTCTGTCGGGATGGAATATATTTTCCCACAACATGACATAGGCGCTGAAGATTGTCAAAGGAGGTTGCAGAACGGGAAAAATTCTGTAGTTACGACCAACGTGTCACCATTCACTAGTTTAGCTGCCAAGACATCTAGGGCACCTTTAGGTGTGGTCCTTAGTCTTAGAAGAACCCAGGGAAGCTGAGTAAACCAGTTTCAGTCATTGCATTGGGAAATCAATGCTGCTTTGAGGGTAAGATGAAAATATCAAGCCATTCCATATGCTGCAGGGTTGTATGCAGTTGTCTGATGTAGGGTGAAGCCAGGAGATTTACTAATGACGACCACAATTGAGAAGTGACAGTGGAACCCCTGTCAGAAGTAATATGCTTAAGGATACCAAATCTTTCTATCCATCCTGAGAATAAGGCAGATGTACATGAGGTGGATGCTGCAGTTTGTATGGGGATGGCTTCAGGCCAATAAATGGAGGATTCAATGATAGCCAACAGGTAGCAATGTCCTTGTGATGTGGGTAGAGAACCTACTACGTTGGCGTGAATATGGGCAAAACGAGACCTGAGGTTGAGGAAAGGTGCCCACTCTGAAAACATGTGTTGATATACATTTGAAGTTTAGCATGAGGTACAGGTGCGGAACCAGTCCTTAGCATTTTTAGCAATGCCGTGCCAAGTGAACTTCGCCTTCAGTAGCATCGCAGTAGATCAGGGGGATGGATGTGTAAGGCCATGAATAAAAACAAACACCTTTCTCTGTGACTAATGTCACAGAGAAGGGTGGCATTAGAATCATCGAGGGAGACATCTTCCCAACGGAGAGATGTGCAGGATGTTATACATGTTTGGTACTCTGTATCTTTTCATTGGGATTCTGCCAAGCCATTCTAATCCAATCCCAGGTGAATGGCAGCCAATGATATTCCTTTTCCCAGGGACGTGTTGAAGGGTGCAATTGTATTTAGACACGACGGAGAGATATCAGCATGGGTGGGTGGACCAGGCGTTGGACTGTCGAGTGAAGGTGTGCACCAGAGGTATGTAGTTCATGCGAATGATGAAGGGTATATCTTCTAAAAAGTAGTTAAAGTGATGGACATCCATATATATTGCCAGCAATTCATGGTCAAAGGCAGATTAGCCAGATTCCGCCTTGGACAATTTTCTACTGAAGAAGGCCAATAGCCAGGGATAGCTATTGACCACCTTCTTGTGTATTGCTGGCATTGGTGGAGAGAAATAGAGGGGCATGTGGCATGGGAAAACTGAGAGTAGCAACAGTTAATAGGGCAATCATTGCATTGCAGAAGCCCACTTCTTGAAGGTGACCCCACTTCAGGTCTTTTGAGTTGCCCTTGAGGAAGGCATGGAGGGGCGTAAGAGTGGCAGCCATGGCTGGCAAGAATTCTTGCAGTGCTTTGACGGTCAAGGGGGTAGGGAAGTTCTAAATGACTGCTGCTTTCTCTGGGCAGACTCCATAATTGGTGCCAAAGGTACACTTGTCATACCGAACTAGAAGGCTGATCTGTTGTAGGCAGTCAAGAATGATGCATAGCAGATGGAGCTGTTCCTCTCTGGAGAAAGAGAACACAAGTATGTCGTCCACATAACATACAAAGAAGGGGAGGACCCCTGAGATGACATCCCTGAGGTGTTGGAAAGTAGCTCCAGCATTACGAAGGCTAATACAGGAGTAATTGAAGGTGTATGTACAGAAGGGCAGTATTCTGGAAGTCTTTTGGGTTCATGGGTACTTGATAATTCCCCTTCAAGAGGTCAGGCGTGGTTAAGACCGTCGTTTTATGCAAGTAGGAGGTAACGTTGGCAATGTTTAGGAGGGGGTAGTGATCTGGTTCTGTCTGCATGTTCAGACGCCTGTATATTACAAGGGCGCAGGGAGCCATCTTTCTTTAGGACGATGTGTAAGGGCGACAATCATGGCCTTGAACCCTTTTGGCATAAGCCCATTTATATCATTGCTGTGATAGTTTGATATCATCAAACAGTAAGATACAATTGTGCGAGGTGGTTGTTAACACAGAAATGAGATGAATGCAATTAACATTTAACAGATAGCAAGTTTATACACAAGAAGCTCTGAGCAAGAATTTCACAAAAACTCAAACAGACTACTGCATATAAAGGCAAGCTTAAACACGGGGAGAGCAGGAT
>NC_090730.1:135083414-135090914 GCF_036898095.1 Palaemon carinicauda
AGCCCTAAGGCGGTGTAATGTCAACAAGGAAACAATGATTAGTCTTCAAGAAATGTTACATTTGAGAAATAGCTATGTGAAAACTTTCATATCTGTAGTACAATTTGCACCTAACAGAATATGAAATAGTTACTGATGCATAAAAGAAACTTTCTGGAGAGCAAGCCCGTCGTTTTAATGGCCCCAAATGTAGTGAAGTTGCTTTAGTAAGGAGGTAAGCAGCATGGCAAAAGGGATATTAATTTGAAATGCAGAGATAACACTATTGAATGGGTTAGTGAAAATCACAGATCTCAAGATGCTCTACAGTACCCTTGGATTTATGTAAATGGAGAATATGGCTATCATTTTGGAATTCCTCAGACTGGGGTCAATCTCAGAAAAAGTTTCATGCTTGGATTTTTATATATTTTATTTTATGATTCGAGACGATTCTTTCAACCATTTTCATCGAACCCAGAACCCTTTTCCCGAAAAATGTTGTGGACACGTTTGCTGAGGTGATATCAGAAAGATTGCAATATATTAGAACTAATAAAAAAGAACGTACTGAAGCTTACAT
Source organism: Palaemon carinicauda (assembly GCF_036898095.1). Lineage (NCBI taxonomy): Eukaryota > Metazoa > Arthropoda > Malacostraca > Decapoda > Palaemonidae > Palaemon > Palaemon carinicauda. The sequence continues at coordinate 135,083,977 of NC_090730.1, forward strand.
AAATTTAAGAGAAGGCATTAATAATGACGTAAGGGGAGAAAATCCTGGCCATTTGTATATTCTTCCTTCAAGTTTTACTGCCAGTCCATGGAATATGCATGAAAGGACACAAGATGCGATGACATATGTAAAAACCTACTGTCGACCAGATCTCTCTAGCTCTTTCACATTCAGTGCAAAATGGACCGAAATTCAAAATGAACCACTTCCTGGGCAAAGATACACCAAAACACTTGATCTTATAGCGAACGTTTTCCATTTAAAAGTTATAAAACTATTGAATATTATTACAAAATGAGAAATATCTGGATCGGTCTGGTGCTATATATATATATATATATATATATATATATATATATATATATATATATATATATATATATATATATATATATGTGTGTGTGTGTGTGTGTGTGTGTGTGTGCATGTGTGTGTATGTAAATATATTTCTACAAATATACATTCCAATCAGATTGATTCATTTATATCAGCAGAGCTGCCAGACCCTACCAATGACAAATTCCTCTTTGAAATTATTATGTCACAAATGGTGCATAGTCCCTATGGTGCATTCAATCATATATCTCAATGTATGAAAAATGGTAAATACTCCAATGGTTATCCAAAGCCGCTTCTGCTAGGAGCGCAAACAAACAAAGAACGATACCCATCATATAGAGGAAGAAAAGCCAAATACGGCAGCCATCAAACAAAAATTGGACAACATAAAATAAGTATATATATATATATATATATATATATATATATATATATATTTATGTATATATATATATACATATATATATATATATATATATATATATATATATATATATTTACACACAGTTATATATATGTATATATATATATATATATATATATTATATACAGTATATATATATATATATATATATATATACATATATATTTACACACACATTTATATATATATATATATATATATATATATATATATATATATACATATATATATATATATATATATATATATATATATATATATATTATATACAGTATACATATATACTAGGATTGTAGCTTAGCAAGTAATAATAGTATATATATATATATATATATATATATATATATATATATATATATATATATATATAAATGCATATATATATGAAACGATTGACTAATTATTTGATTGTTACATATGTACACCTATACAGAAGTAAGTTAAACATTCAATATTCATGACACATTCCAGGAATAAAAACTACGTAATCTTGAAAGTATGCGACTGCAGTCCGATAAATTCATTATTGCATCTCACACATTGACTTTCTCACGCAACAACCCACGCTTCTTTAGTTATTTTTATTTTATTTAGTACAAAGTTCCTCATCGAGAAAAGGGAGGGGGGGGGGGTGCTTTCATCAAGTATATAATGGTCTGTTTCCTAAGGTTTCGTTGTACTCCAGATTGTGTTTCAGTCGAGTCTGCATCATAGCTTCCCAAGAGTCCAGGTAAATAATATATTTTTATCCACTGGTAACGTTTTATCATGCATTTGGAGCTATGGTAACATTTGCAGCTTTTTTGTCCAAAATTTAAGAAATAGTTAGGAAAATTACTTATTCATGATCGTTATAGACAAAACTCGAATTAGTGAAAAATTCTTCCTATTATCTATTTTTTTTTTAAGTTGTAAAGTCCTAAAAATAAGTTTATTTATAAGAAATTCAATTGTAAAAAGTATAACAAAGCCATATGATTTATCTTTGAATGATCTCAATTTTCGAATAGGATACAGACAACAGAATGTATTCAAAATAATTTACAAAGACGTAATATGAGTAGGGAAACCAAATATAATTTCAGACAAACAGCTAAACGAGGAGTTTCAAAAGTTATGTCATGTGACATTATCAATTTTTCAATAGAAAATTGACGATTCATAATATGAAATTTTGACAAATCGTGAAATTTTTCAAGAATTTACCTTTTTTTTTTTTCAAGTATTGCATTTTTCTTATATAAAAGTTAAAATAGGTTGCTGGCAATTTCACGACTGATGTCATTGCTACACGTGATAATTTAGGTTTTTAATAAGACTTATTATACTAATGGATAATGATAATCATAAGGATGAATATATCTCTTCAATGATTACAACGTTATCCTCATCTCTCTGCAATAGATCTACCAAGACCCAAATAAATCCTTCAAGATGTTTCGGACAATGCTTTTAGCTGCAGTTTCTGCACTGGCCCTTGCAAAGCCTCAACGTAAGTTAAAGACTCTTTTTAAGACCATTTTATTGATAGAATTATAAGTCTGCCTATCAACTTATTTGCACCACATTGATGGGATATATTATTCTTTTAGATTCATCCCAAATTCTTGAATGTTTCTGTAAGTTGAACTGCAAGAAAACAATATCATCTCATCCTAGGAGTTCTCCATATTTTGTCCTTTATATATACAATCAAAGGGAGAACATTAAGTATGTTTAAATATTTACATGTTTGATATAATACAGATATAGAGTACTGTATATCAACATATATATATATATATATATATATATATATATATATATATATATATATATATATATATTCATATATATCCACACACACACACATATATATATACATACATATATATATATATATATATATATATATATATATATATATATATATATATATATACTTCATATGTTCATATATAAAGATAGGTAGGCTAATGGGCCAAAAATTAATGTTTTAATTATTTTTATACTGTATTTAAAAGGGAAATATTTTCTGAATAGATTCCAATTCAAGCAAGTGTCTGGATATATATATATATATATATATATATATATATATATATATATATATATATATATATATATATATATACACATAAATATATATATATATATATATATATATATATATATATATATAAAATCAGTAACAGTCAGCTGTCCTCGTCCTCAGGGTATGGAGAACAGAGTGTAGTCATACCCTGAGGAGAGGGGACTGTGTCTGTGTCTATGTATATATAAACCTGTTCATTAGTATTTGTACTTTTCGAAAATTCCTTAATGTATCTGAAACTTTTATTTCAGCCAATATTTTTGAAGATGTTATCACTGAGGAGCTCATTAAGTTTTGGACCCCCTATGATCCCCACACATTCCCTACAATTAGCAACCTTAAAGTGGACCACGACGATACACAGTAAGGCATGACTCGAAGTATTGTGCAGATTTCATTATGAATCATTTCAAAATATACGTCGTTTTATACCTTCAAACAAAGGCTGTAAATATAAATTATTGGTTTAGAGCTACTCTCTATGTCCTGTAATCTTTCTTTAAGTACTCATTGTTGAGTTGTTAAGGGATTACTTAGCTACCTTTCATTTGCTTTTAAAAGAGAAGTCAGAATCTAGAAAAGGGTTCGGTTTTGTAATAAGAAAATAGATCAATGTTCATTTGATAATCATCTACATATAACATTACCTTCGTTCTATTCAGCCTTGTCTTCAACTTCGAAGAAGCCACTTTTTCTGGAATGGCTAACGTACAATGCCACCATTTCGAACCTCCCGTCTTGACAAAAGAGGTAAGATGTTATCGATTCTCTTATGATATCCTCTACAGGTTAATGTTCTGAAATTTCGATTCAAAATGTTATAGGAAACACCGAAATTCCCATTTTCGGTAGGTCCATTCCTTAAAAGTCTGATTATTTTCTCTTTTTAGGTGACAGTAGTCGTTAACCACCTGAAAGTAGATCTCCATTCAACAGCCTACACTGTAGAAGGTACCTTGAATGGCGAACCTCTCTCCGCTGCTGGAGCTGCAGAGTAAGTCATTCTCTTGTTATACCATTAAAAATAATAACTGCTGAGATTATGATAAAGCACCAGATATTTATGAAATAACTTTATATCAAATGATAGGAAAAGGGCAATATAAAGACAAGATCACTACACCACTTGTGCCAAAGGAGGAATAGGTTAGCTGCTACATATTAGTGTTTGAGGGAGGTAGCATTTGCTTTACTGCTGTGCATTTGAGTATAGAAGTTAGTTACCGTTGTTTCTCAGTTGGGTTACCGCTAAGAAAGGTCTGTTATTGCTAGACATGAACCCTTGAACATTCATAGGAATCTACTTTTCCTTGTATACGCGAAATGGAACATACAATACTGTTAAAATGGTTGAAATTTAAAGTTATTTAGCCTGCAGGAGAAGGGGCATTAAAAGATGTAGGGCAAGTGAAACTCAAATTCCTCATATAGCCTTTATAACAATATTGGATAGAAGTTAGCGTGCGTAATAAATACCAAGAGAATGACTCCCTGAAACATTCTGACGAGACAATTATTGGCAGTGAGAGAGCTAAGTGGGGTTAGATAAGGATGGCACCAGTCTATATGCTTTATATAAAACAGTCACAAAAGAAGTATGTGTGGCCTGATGAACCTTAAAATACTTCTAGTAAAGCAGATTGAATGACAGTCAGGAAGGTTTTCAAGATGCATGATAATTGAAGATTATTAATTTTGTTTGAGGACAATCGAAAAATTTCCAGTAGGAAACTGAGTTTTAGTTAACGTGTGCAAATATGGAACTAGTTGTAAGAGGGGTATGCCAAAACTGCTAACATGTTTATTATTTCAATAAATGTTTTCATATGAGGCGTCAGAGAAAAGGTTGTGAAATAATGAAATGGGTCATGAATGAAGTGTGGAATATCAAATATCTATCTTCGTATGATGAAATTAGAGACACTAACGCATAGGGTTTTCAATTTTAGGGGTTTAAAATAGACGTGAGAAACAGCCAGTTTGTGGTAAGAAATGGATATCAGGAAAACTGAGAATTTTGTATCGAAATGGATTGTGGAAAACTTGAGTAACTGGCTTGAATAAATATGTTAACATGGAATACTAGATAAGTTAAACTTAATAAGAGAAGATAGCAATGATTTTCCCTCTGTCTGCTTATATACTAATATGAATATATCACCAAATGATTTTTCCTCTGTTTGCTTATATACTATTATGAACTCTCTAATTTCTAACAGACTGACTGCTCACAATCTTGGTGGTACCTTCAAGTTCGATGCTGACAGCTACAGTCTTGAACCTGTCTCGCTTTGCGTTGCTCCCGGAACCCTTACCATCGACCTGGTTGTTGAGTCTCTCATTGTAAGTTATTTTATTAATGACTGTTACTCTCTCTCTCTCTCTCTCTCTCTCTCTCTCTCTCTCTCTCTCTCTCTCTCTCTCTCTCTCTCTCTCTCAACTGATTTGAATTTGAAGGAAGATGATAATATGAGAGTGAGGCCTTGAGCGAACAAGACGCGAGAATAGCTGAGTTGGAAAACAAACTTGCGGACCTAAGCGCACATGCAGCAAATTCCACCCAGAATACTCACCTCAAAGAGAAAGTTGATATTTGTGCTATGAATATGGAATCAATTAAGGCAACACTTCAAACATTGATGGACCCAAAACCGGAGAAGCCGACATTTGCTGACAAAGTTAAAGAAAAAAAAATGTGTTGGTAATTACATCAACAAATACAAAACCTACAATTACCGAAAGAAAACACGAGGTTGAAAAAGACCTTAAAGATATTCTTATACGTGACACGAGGTCAACTACGAATGGAAATGTTGTTGTGAACTTTGCAAACAAAATGATCAAAGAAGAGGATGCAAACAAAAACTAAAACCAAAAATAATGATATGCAATGTGTACAATTATGAAGATGAAATCGTTGTCTGGACCAAATCCAAAATATAGAAGAGAAGATAAGTGTAGTATTGAAGAAAAATGCTTCAGGTGGGACCACCTGCTATGTGCTGAAATGTGATCCTGAAGTTCGGAGAGCTATTCATGATAATGAGGATAACGTTTCGTTACGATAGGATAATTATAACATACGCCATCGGTACCACGTAATCACCTGCTACCACTGTCAGAGGTATGGACATCTTAAAAAAGATTGCAAGTCTAAGAATGATGATAAAGTCAGCGGGAAATGTTCAGGAAAACATTCCACCAAGGAGTGTAATTTGCAAGTGTCAAAGTGTATTAACTGCACAAAGTTAAACAAACCAAGTGACCACATAGTAAATTCTAGAGAATGCAAAGCTTATGACTTGGAATTGAAAAGACTAGCAGAAAATACTGATCATGGTTACGAAGGATATCATAAACTGTGGCTATGTAAATATACAATCTGTAGGTAATAAGACTATTCAATTTCGGGAATTGATAAACAAGAAATATTTGGACATACTAGCATGGTTAAATAACTTGGACAAGGCAAATATCACTGAAATAACATCCTCCACACACACCGTCTTTCATATACCGAGAGAAGGTAGATCTGTTGGGGGTGTCGGACTCATTATTCATAAAAGTTATTTCGTGAATCGTATAACAGTGACGATTTAATAGTAAATGAAAAATATGTGATATGAAACGTTAAATGCTCTGAACGAACAAGGTAAAATGACAGTGCAGGTCCTGTAGAGAGTAGGGTTCCCTTGCTGTAGGTACCAGGAAAACAGCCGTCAGAGTAAAGTAAATAAAGAGTTGATAAACAATAAAACACCAATTCTTGTTTAAGCATAATGAACAAGGAGTTGTATGAATTTTAATGAAAAATGCGTTTGGATGGTCAAATTACCTATAACTAGATAGAAACAAGATAAAGGTAGACTAAGATACATTTAGTTAAAATTTCAGAACCTTTCAAGAAAAATCTTTAAATTTAATTCTTGGTTCAAATAAAACTAAAAGAAATGTTATGTTACTTTTATTTGTGAATTTAAATTAACGTCAAAATTTCTAATAAACAATACCAGCTATAGAACTGGGAATTACTTTCAAGGTTTAGAGTAGTCACCTTTGTTTTGGAAGTGTTGAAGTACAACAGTGCATTGTCAGTGAATC
>NC_090730.1:135105914-135108414 GCF_036898095.1 Palaemon carinicauda
ATATATATATATATATATATATATATATATATGTATATATATATATATATATATATATATATATATATATACATATATATATATATATATATGTGTGTGTGTGTGTGTGTGTGTGTACATGCACACATACATACATACGTACTTACAGACAGACATACATACATAGCCTACATACATATGCATAAGCAAAAATGCGACGCAGACAAGAGCACGGAAACCATCACCAAGAATCGAAAACGGTGTAAGATTTAAAATTTTCAAAGACCAAGTAATTCTTCTTTTAGGTGAAAATGTTTCTGGCTATAAATTAAAGCCTTTCATGATTCACCTCTCCCAAGACTCCAAGGCATCAGAAAATGCAAGCGAGCATTTGCTTCCCATTCATTTTCACCCACAGGGTAAGATTTTAGATAATAATAAATTTGTGTGAAGACAGGTTTTGAATTTATCCATTCTCGAAGTGAAATAATATTTTATTCTTAATAATATTCTGTTTAAAATGATTCCGTTCAATAATCATTATTTTTGGAACATGTCTCAGCTTTCGGTCTTAAGACATCACAAATATTCTGGAAGGAATCAAACTTTCTAATGGAATGTACAACATGGCTTTGCCATAACACAAATTAACAAAATGTATGAATAGAATGTGAACAAATATTTTACGACTTATGCTAGAGCATTCAAAGCCTTCAAGGAAGATAATGATTTTGCAAAAATATATAAGAAGATAGTTTTGCTAACGTAAACCTTAGAATTCAATGTTTACGAAGGTATTCAACAGCTTTTATCTCTAGAGGTCTAAGTAATGGTATCATCATCTTCTCTTACGCCAATTGACGCAAAGGGTCTCGGTTAGATTTCACTAGTTGTCTCTATCTTGAGCTTCTAAATCAATACTTCTCCCTTCATCAAATCCTACTTCACGCTTCATGATCCTCAGCCATGTAGGACTGTGTCTTCCAACTCTTCTTGTGCCTTGTGCAGCCCAGTTGAATGTTTGGCGAAGAGCATGCCCAAACCATCTCCTTATACCCCTCACCATGATCTCATCCACATATGGCACTCGTGTAAGCTCTCTTATAAATTCCTTTCTAATCCTATCCTGCCCTGTAAATCCCAGTACACTTCCGAGGGCTTTGTTCTTAAATCCAAAAAATCTATTGGATATTGCTTCAGTGTCATACCACGACTCATGTCCATAGAATAACACTGATCTTACTAAACTGATATATAGCCATATTGTTATATGTAATTTCAGGCGATTCGATTTCCAAATTTTACTTAACCTAGCCATTGTATGCATTGCTTTTTTAAATCTTTCATTAAATTCATATTCTAAAGATTCTGTATTAGAGATCAGAGTTCCTAAATATTTAAATGACCCTACACCATTAATTCTTTCTCCTTCCAAAGCTATTTCATCTGCCATTGCATATTGTTCCATTCACCTCTGTCTTTCTTCTATTTATCTTGAGCCCAACCTCATGTTATATTTCATGCATTCTGGTAAGCAAGCTTTGCAAGTCCTGTGGTGTTCTGCTAATAAGGACAGTGTCATCAGCTTACTCTAAGTCAGCTTACTTCCTGTTACCAATCCAGACCAATCCTTCTCTACCATTCCCAACTGCTTTATGCATTACACAATCCATGAGGAAGATAGACAAAATAGGTGACAACACATTCCCTTGGAGTACTCCACTGTTCACTGAAAATTCATTTGATAGGACTCCACTGACATTAATTTTGCACTTGCTATGCTCATGAACAGATTGGATAAAATTCACATAAATAAGCGGAACTCCATAATAATGAAGGACTCTCCACAAATTTGGCCGATGCACACTCAAAAGCTTTTTCATTGTCCACAAATGCCATCAAAAGTGGATTTCTATATTTTCCACATTGGTGTACCGCATGTCTTAAAACAAAAATTTAGTCTGTACAACTTCCACCTTTCTGAAATCCTCCCTGTTCATCTCTCAGCTTTTCATCAATCTTTCTCTCAGGTCTCTTTAGAATGAGAATACTATATATTTTCATGACAACGAGCGTCAGTGAGATGTCTTCGTAATTATTGCAATCAGTCAGATCTCCTTCACTGCCATTTTCACCAACACTCCTAACTCCCATCTTGTAAGTATTCTGGGAGTCACTTCATTTTCGGCTAATTTCATCTCGGCAGTTAATCCATTGTAACTTGAGATATTTAATGATAGCTTCGACTTCAAACACACTGAATTCATTCATAGGGACATTAAGGTCTTCCTCAAATTCTGGTATATCAGTAAAATCATTTCCTTCATATCTTTAAGTCATGACATCACTGAGTGTTCCATCCAACGTTGCCTTTCTTCATCTTCTGTTGTTATTATAACATATCCATCGGTTATGAAGAAATTGTTGAATGTAAAGACAGAAAAAAGTAGCCGGAAAGAAGAATAAGAACTTTTAGGAGAACCTGAAAACAGTTTACGGCAATTAAATTGGCTGAACTGTT
>NC_090730.1:135110914-135115914 GCF_036898095.1 Palaemon carinicauda
CCAGTCGTAATGCCGGCTTGCCTATAATGCCCCTCTCAGTACGTAAATTGTTTAATAACTATATTGCAGTAATGTTCAGATGAATACCAGCCATTACAGGTATTTATCAGTATCTCCAGAAACCAGATAACTCATTCAGTTTCAGTTGTCAGCAGCAAGAGTAGTTTAAAGGTTTAAAGGCCACTCATGAATGGCAGAGGCAAGGGTCAGTGACATTGCCCTATCGAGCAGGACAACGCCCTAGAAAATTACCATATATGCATATGATCAGCGCCCAAGCCCCCTTTCCACCCAAGCTAGGACCAAGGAGGGCCAGGCAATGGCTGCTGATGACTCAGCAGATATACCTATAGTCTCCCCCAAACACCCATCTTTAGCTCACAAATATGGTGAGATTGCAGCGGCCAAAGGAACTAACGAGTTTGAGCGGAACTCGAACCCCAGTCTGGCGTTCACTTGTCAAGGACGTTATTACACAAGTTTTGCCGTCAAATTCCTTAAGATCGAGAAACTGAAAACATGCAACCAATAATTCAAGATTTTATCGATTCCAAGAAACTATTTTACTTATTTAGAATATACCTGATGTAAATACAACTTGGAGAGTAATCACCGTAGATATGAAATTATTAAAGGACCGGAATGTTTCAAAATGAAATTCAAGGGCTTCATTAAGTGAATAATGTCATGTTATCGATTTCTCCATTAGGCATGAATTAACCGACGAGGCGATTCAATGGCAAGAGGAAACATATTTCATATTTTGAACAATATTAATGAGGAATAAGATGATAAATTTATTGAAAAGTGTTTGTAAACTTAATAAATTCTATATGTTCGTTAGGAACACATCGTAAGAAAGTGAAAAGATACTTTGATGAATAAGTATTGAAATTTTAAAAAATAAAGCAAAGAGTGTCAGTAGTGATTATATAACGTCTTAAAGATTATTTTAGAAATTTGAAACACAACATTTGGTGAAATATCAAAACGATGTACTAGTTTTATTAATCAATCGCAAAAGTAGTGTTGTTTTTGTCTCGAAATACTATACCTTATTTCGGTAAGATTATAAAGATACAGCGGTTATCCAGACCTGTTACCATAGGATTATGGTAAACGGAAAACAAAGGAAGAATGGAACAATGGAAAAAAGATACATTCAAATATATATTACTGGATAAATGGATACTTATATTTGATAACGAATGATATACAAATAAGGGCTTCTGGATGATGTAGGCTATCAGGTAGAAAATCAATTCTACTGCAATGATGGATAAAAAATGGGGACCATCTATAAAAGATAATTTTAGAATAATAGCTATGAAAACAGAGACTCAAAAAATGGTATATATTATCAATTGCTGAATTGCCAAGGAATCAATTATGCAAGTTATTTATTGTGTAATACAAAATGCAAATCAGAAATCAAAATAGTTCAATATACAGTAGTCCGGCAGTAAACAAGCACAATTTTAACTAATTCCTTTTGTTTGATACTTTTTTCCGATGCTGATTATTCAGCATTGTATATGATTATGTATATAATCATATCTCAGGGAAATTGTAAAAATGAGGAAATCCAAAATGGCCGCTGTGCAATCTGAAAAATCTGTCAAACTCTCTATCTTCATACATCATTATGATAGACTAAGTAATATGTCTATGTTTTCAGGTACAAGGAGTGCGATACAGTGCATCTGCTGATTCAGAGATGTCCAGCACAGCACGTCCTTGAATTGGTGACACCATCAATACATTACACGAGATGTTAACTTAGGCTCCTCTTGTCCTATTCAAACTCACACAATGCAAAACTCAAAGATGCAGCTGTAGCACTGGAAATAGGTCTTGTACATACTTTTGTGTATGTTAAGGCGGACACAAATGCCAGAATGAACGAAATAAAGACGTTGAGAATGCAGAAGAGATATTTAATTTAAAACAATAAAGACACTTTCATGAATATTGTGTTGAATAACTTGGAGTTATCGTGGATGTCATTACAACTATCAAAATACATCCTAAAAATATGCAAATAATGTTCAAAAATTGCACATAAATGTAAGTGAATTTGCACTTGTTCACACCTGAAAACAGACATGAGTAATTTATGCAATTATCCAGATATGTCTTATGTAATACCTGGTTTATTGACAAAGCGGGACCTAGTAAAAGCTATGAGTGGTCAAACTAGTTTTATTTGACCCTTTTCTTGGCTTCTATACATAGGGTCATAATTTCAATAACAATCGTTTCATATGTTATGAGCATTAAATTGGAAATATAATTATTTGGCCACCATTTTGAACTTTTAGGGCTTAACTTAATTTCATCATCAAAATAACCCTTGAATCCCATTCCTTATACTTGAAAACATAGGAAATAGATATTACTTGACATTCTATCATAATTACATATGAAGAAAGTGTTGCACAGATTTTTCAGATTTCTCAACAGCCATTTTGGATTATCTTATTTTTCTCAATTTCCCCAGGGGTGACATTTCTACACCCACCCAGATATTATTATATAAATGCTCTTGATGAATAATCACCATTAAAGAAAAAACTTTATCAAATAAAAGGGGGTCATACACCTCTGCTTCCGGACTAACACGGATTACCAAACCAAAATGAAACAGAGCTGATGCTTAACATTTGATTTTACTATTTTTGTTGTAGCACTACAACTCTTTCATAAATTAATATGAAGAGAAGCTTCGAGAATGTGAAGCTATATTTCCAGTTCAATACTTCTCAGTTTATCGAAGCTGGTTTTTCAAACACACACACACACACACACACACACACACACACACACACACATATATATATATATATATATATATATATATATATAATGTTAATTTTTCTCATTTAAACGTGTTTATTCATATGTTCATATAAGCCATAAATCCTCTTGATATCGAATTCACTCTGCCTCGGGATAAGAGACCCAAGGGGGGGGGGGGGGAATTAACTTTGACTAACACCTTAAGTACTGCCCAATATTGTTTTTACTTGGTTTCTATCTCATTATAAGTATTCCATTAATGAGTGAACACACAATACATGAAAACATGTGTATCATGTACACGATAAGACTAGGTTACACATAACATAAGTCTCTGCCAAAGTTATACCTACATTTAGTGTTTTCGACGGGTCGACTCGTGCCATTGAAACCCACCTTACTCATAGACAATTTCAACTTTACTACTGCACAGTAAGGTATTTTGTATAGAGAACTGTACAGCAGCTAAAATAACAATAACATTGCATTATTATATAATGGATATACTAGTACAATAAAAACTAGAATAAAAAGTATCAATACAGTACCACTAACCATTTACGTACAAAGTCTTACACAGTAAGTTTGAAGCATGATGCAACTCTGAGTCATTGACTGTTTGGCACATGGGATAGCATGTTGTACGGTACATATCATGTTTTATACTAAAATCACTATTAAGCATACAGGATATGTACATATTTTTACATCACTTTTACATCAATATGTGATAATACACAAAAAAGCCCAAAGCAGCCGATGCACAAAGGAGGAGAGACATTGCAAGGCTGAGGCATAGTGAACAAGAGATGGGGTATTTTGCATTGAGGAAAGTGAAACGTCACAAAGCATGATGGGTGCTAAGGAACAAAGTCAGTTTCAAATGTCTGTGTCGTGAGAGTACTTATCGCAAAACTGTGAATGTGATTTTTTCATTTAAAAGGTTATATAATTCTGTCTATCACGAACAATCAAAATCGCAAAGAAAGAACCTGCGAATAGGGAGGGCTGACTGTATAGAATAGGTCAATGCAATAAATGTTTCAATGAAAAATTAAAACACCGCATTTAACAGTAATGAACTAAAAGAGAAAAAAATTGGAGAACTTAGAGAAGGAATGCATTTCAAGTTCAATAAGTTTTATCCTATACATTAGGCATTTGCCTTAGTGGTTTCTCTTCACTGTTTTCCAAACTTTCAATATACACCTACGCTAAAGAAGTCTTAACCCCCATATATACCTGGTCCTGGTCTGATTTAACCCTTAAAATAGGGGATAGCAACGTTGGTACAGACTAGACTCAAAATCAGTCTCTGGAAAGGATCTTTTACTGAGTAGGAGACTTGCATGGCTGTTCAATTAATTTTTATAATTTTCTCTTAAATTTTCAAGGATTATAGGTAGGTAGATGAAATACAAATGAAACTGGGGGCATAAAAATATCATTCGATTTAGATAGTAAAGGTAAAGAATCAATAAGGAAATAGAAAATATATATGAAACCAGTACACTAAAATCGTGCATTTCCCCCATAAAACCCACCTTTTCCTCCAAAAAATCCAGGGTATTTTGTGCCAACTGTGATATATATATATATATATATATATATATATATATATATATATATATATATATGAGAAGAGAATGAATTCGTGTAATGGTACTAGGAATGTTGAAATGATCAAGTTGACCAAATAAAGTTGACATCAGAGTTAATCAACAACAAGGAAACATTATAACATGATAACAGATGAAGACAAAGGCCTAATGCTAATAATTTTCAATAAACAAACTGCAAACTAGCGCCCTCGCATAAACCATTTGTTAATTGGTACTAGATATCTTACGAAAAAGTATGAAATAAAACAGAAGATGTACAGCAAAAGTGAAATTGTTTAGGATTCTGGAAGAAACTTGAAGGTAATTCATGAGGACAGGGTGCAAGTCGAGCCAACAGGAAATCAATAGAGGCAGCTAGAGGAAGGAAATATATCTAAGAACAATAAAACTCTTTTATTTATGGCTCAAAACAATACCTCTCCGCTATCCTACTTTTCCCCGAGGTGGAGACAGAATTATTGATGCATGAATTTTCTCAGCAGTTTCTCGCGGGAAGATGGTTTGTTACCCATTTGTTTCCAGCTCACAAACTATCGACTCTCATCAGAGAAACAAGATAAAAAGATATTTTTCTCTGGA